>NC_056728.1:452439550-452522050 GCF_019279795.1 Protopterus annectens | reverse complement strand
GCGGTAGGTTGGGTAGGAAGACAGACAAGACAGACAAGATAACATACAGGGGTGGTATATGACACATGTGGAAGGTAAACACATTGGACAGGGAGGGGCGTTTTGTAATTGGAAGCCTATGAGCCCCCAAATGGATACAGTGGGACTGTGGTTCCCACACATGGGCAGTCACCACTCCACCTTCATGGCCCTGAAGGTGGCTGTGCTGGGGGTTGAGCAGAAGGGGCAGGCTGACCATCTATGTGTGCAATGTGGCCCTCAAGCTGGAATAGCAGATCTCCCAATTCTTTGCAGAGCTCATTATGCACCAGAGCCCAGACCTGGCTTTGAGTGACAGGATCCTGTCTGCACCC
Organism: Protopterus annectens; assembly: GCF_019279795.1. Lineage (NCBI taxonomy): Eukaryota > Metazoa > Chordata > Ceratodontiformes > Protopteridae > Protopterus > Protopterus annectens. The sequence continues at coordinate 452,521,697 of NC_056728.1, read as the reverse complement.
AAGGGGGGATGAGCCCCATCCCCTGAGGCAGTTCCACCCAAAGGTGGTGCAGGATCAGCAGACGAGGAGGTCCTGGGGTGGGTCCCAGGTGTGCTGGGGCCCGGTGCAACAGCCAGACGAGACAGTAGAGGCAGACCCACTGGGATCAGCCTTTTCAGACGTGCTATGATGTTGCAGTTTTAGAACATATGTTGGTTAGTAATGGTAAACACATTCCAGGATTAGTTATAACAGTATGCATGAGTATTCCCATTAATGCAAAACAACAGATTTGGAACATTTGCATAGCCAACAGAACACATGCGTATATGGAACCACAGTGGACATTACACTGGCATGCAAGTTACATTGATAGCAACAGGCCACCAATGATAGTATTTGAACAGGGAGCATTAATTGGAATACATTCCAACATTTGTAGAACAACAGGACACATGTCCCAACAGTAGGATTGGTGGAAAACATACCCATTCATTTATGTGTTTAGATTATTGGTGACGATAAGCTGGGGGAGAGAGAGAGATGCCAATTAACAAATGTAGATTCTTACAGTGGTCACAGCTTTAATGATCATTGCTCTACTCATTACTCTACAGGTATTATTACAACAACCTATGGACTTGTGTTGGGCAGTGGTATGTTTGTACACAGTGTATAATTACAGCCTTCTTATAGCTGCTTTATACCTTCTCTTACATGGACAACCTGTGGAGGTATTTTTTTTAATACTACCTGACTGTTTCTACCCATATTCATATAGTCTGGGCTACATATGTGCACTCATACTGTGTGTGTGTGTGTGTGTGTGTGTGTGTGTGTGGGGGGGTGCTACTGACATACTCTGCCTTGATTTCTATTGGACACCCTGGTTGTTGGTAGCATGACTGGTAGCTGTGACAGCATGACACTTTTGAATATTTCTTGGGTGAGTCCACTTGGTGTATGTACTTATCTTGCTGTCATTTGCAGCCTTGGGGTTGGACTGTGGTTGTTGGACACAGTATTACTACAGGCTTCCTCTAGTTACTTTATACCTTCTCTTACCTGGAAAACCTGTGGAGGGAACTTATGTTGACACTACCTTACTGTTTCTATACATATTCACAAAATCCTAGTGGTAATTATGCATACAGCTGACTACCACTCCCTGGATTTGAACCGTGGCTGTTTCTGTTAAAGATATAAGTTTGTGTTTCATCAGAACAAGCTATTGAGAAACTGCTGGCGTTTTCTCGAATGTTTTCTGTCAAATTCTCTTTTGGTTGTACAATCTGATCTTGTGATTACAACATTCTTTCATATACATTCCTATGCATACCTTTTGACATAGCACAGTGTGGAAAACAGTGGTTAACACAACATTACTATTCTGATATCAGATCTTGGTGCATGAAACCTTCAAGTCCTACAATACCAGAGAAACACAACCAGTCTGGGGTTTTCACTTTTATTAACCAGTAATTACACTTTTATTGATATATAATCTGTATGTCACTATTACTCTCCTTATGGCTTCTTCAATCATTAAAAACCATACCAATTTTTAAATACTGCAAGGTGACATTCTACTACTTTTTATTTATTTGCCCTATATAATACCAGCTAGCTTGTTACAAACCAAGACTCGCGATGCAGCCTTAGAAGCCTGCTGGTGTGGGCTTCCAAGTTCACAGCTTTTTCATCTGCAGCTGTGCAGGAGATAAGAGAAAACATTTATGCATACCTATCCATCACATAGACAGGCTGGACTTTGGAGAACACTTATTTTGAGTAATACTTACACACAGCTGGAGCATTCCCCACCTAGGTATCTTGGACCCACTGATCCAGAAGTTCCCCCTTCCTCCACTTCAAGTCAGCAAAGTGGTGCCAGAACTGCTCACCAGTCTGAGGGATGCCAGATGCAGTGGTGAGATCTCGGGCAAGATAGTCCCAGGCCTCCACTTTGTATTGGGAGCTCTGTTACTGGTCCTGCAGAAGTCACCCTTCATGGTCTTTAATCAGGAGTCTGACCATGACCCTGGACTCCTGAATGCCCCAGCGCTGCACCTGAAAGTGCACATCTTCACCTACACCAGCCATAGTGCCTACAGTGGGGAGCTACAACTGGTTATGAGCAGTATTCCCACCTGCATGGTTTAAATAGAGCTAATTTCCCACCCTTTACCATGATTGGACAGTTTTGAAACTGCTGAGCTAAGCTAAGCTAAAGATAACCATTGCTTACAGGGGTTGATGCTAAGCCCTGCTTACCTGTGTGCAAATCCACATAGCTATGCTAAATGTTGCTTAAACTTTAAATTTCACTGACACCTCACATTTGGTGGTGCTACACTACCCTGGTTAGCATATACATAATAATATTCATTACCTATTTATGAAAAATACATTTTAGTTGTGTTTCACATATGAAAATGTATGGACTGCTGTAGGGCTCGAACCATGACTGACTGCTAGGGGAACACTCTAACCACTACATTATTCCAGTGTCTCTGTTTGCATTGTGTATATTTCTATTTAGCTTCTTTTGCTGTTTAAACTCTGCTATGCATAGCTGCGCAAAGGGCACACCTCAGCTACGGTTAAACTTTATTAGTTTAATAAAAAAAGATTTTCAGGATTTAAATGGAATTTAACTTTTTCTCACTTTAGGAGTATGTCTGCCGTAATGGAGGAACAAGCGCACAACATTGGGGACAATTTTAACACTTTAAAAGTGCATGAGATAACGGGTTTTGTGTTAGCATGCATTTTGTGCAGTGTATGGGAACTCAGGCATGTCAGTGTTGTGTTTATTTTATTTCTTTATTTAATATTTGTTGACCGGGTAAGTCTGACTAGGACGGGAAACCTATTTTCAGCGGAGGCCCAGGGTGACACACTCAAGATGCATGTCTGTGGCATGCATTCGACGGATATACTGAACAATTGTGCAATATATCTACAAACAACTGCAACTGTGTTTTTGCTTTTAAAAGTGCCATAATGACACTTTCTGAGTGAAAGGGGCATGTTACATGTACAGGCACTGCTGTAACACACCCCCTGCACTTGTTCATGGATCATGTCCATGTAGGTGTTACAACAGAGTGCCTTCATGAATATGCAAGATGCGCTGCTGTGCTGCATGGACACGATCCATTCCATGCAAGAATAGTTTATTCTTGCACTGAACTTTATTGAATGCCGGGATTTGTCTTTAAGAATATTCATAAAAAATGTATTAAAAGTAATAATTCTGTTTTGAGTATATGCTAGTGGAAAAATTAAAAATATCCAAGCTGTGTATTCTGGGGTCTTATATACAAGATTTTTGAAGTTAGCAATTGTTGTGGCAATATAAGTTGAGTTAATTAATCATTTTTGTTGTGCAAGTATATGATCTTTTAACAACCAAAGAAAACTATTATTATAAATTTTGTTATAGCAATTATCATTTAATTGATTATTTTCTGTGAGTATATATTCTTGTATATCTTTCCAATTAGCAGAGTACTTTTATTTGTCCATAGAATGATTGTTTTAATCATGGCTGATCTAGAAAATAAATCTATATCAGACAAACTAATTCCACCATTAGCCCAGGTATAATGATGGTGCTTGAGTGATAGCCTAGATTTATTGGAGCCAAATAAATTTAAGTATTAAAATATTGAAATCTTTTATATATTGTTTAGGAATGAATAGAGCTAAGGATTGAATTATATATAATATTTTAGGTAATATTATCATTTTTATAATTAATAATATTTCATCCACTGCAAAAAAAATATATTCCACTTAGTTATAAGGACATTGATCTTTTCTAAGATTTCACTGTAATTTATATTAAGTATGTCTTTACTGTTCTTAATTAAAGTTATTCCTAAATACTTTATTTTGTCATCCTTAACTAGATATTTTGAGTGGTTTTCTGAGATGTTAGTGACAGGGGAAATGGTACACAAAATTTTTGTCTTATTTTCATTAAGATTTAGACCTGATATGGACTGAAACTTTTTGATAGTTTTAAAAAGTTTAATAAGGGAGTTTGTATTGTCACTAAGCATTAATAATGTATTATTAGCAAATAAAAGTAGCTTTGAAGATAAATTGGATACAAAATTAATTCCTTTAATTTCAGGATTCTCTCTAATGTAATTTGCAAAGTGTTAGATTACTAAGGTGAACAATAATGGTGATAGTGGGCAACCTTTTTTGTACCCTTATTTATGGGAATTGATTGAGATAGATATAAACCAATTTTTATATTGGCTAGTGATTTTTCATACAGGTTATTAATAAGCTGTTGAAAATCAGTATGAAAACTACATTCCTGCAATACCAGGAGAAGATAATCTCATCTGACTGCATCAAAGACAATATCTAAACTGACTAATGTTGACTGTTCCTTTATATTATTAGTGTAGACAATAATTGATAAAATTATTTTAATATTATTGTAAGTATTCTTATTCTTTATGAAGACAGTTTGATCATTATTCGTTAAGTGAAGTAAAAATTGTTGAATTCTATTCACTATAATGGACATAAATAATTTATAGTCAAAGTTTAAAAATGAAATAGGTCTATAGGATATGCATTCTGTTGGGTCCTTATCAGATTTTAAAATGGGGAAATAAGTGTATACTTCCATGAGGGAGGAATTATTTTTAAACTTTGGCTAAAAGAAAAATGTGGAGTAGAATATTTAAAGCAGTTTTAGACATCAAATTATAAAGTTCTCGTATTATACCATCATTGCCTCGTGCTTTGTTAGTTTTCAATTTAGATATTTGACTTGTAAGCTCAAACACAGATACAGATTTATTTATTAGTTCCAAATGCTGCCCTGTTAATTTATTTTTAGTATATTTTTTAATAAATGCTTTAATTACCTTTATAGAGTCCCTAGCAGATTTGTCTTGATTGATTTTTTTTTTTGAAAATGTGAACCAATCTCTGAGTATATCTTCTATAGTAGAAACTTTTTATTTTTATCCTTACTATATATCTCTTTTATGTGATTTGATTTTATAATCATATTGGTTCTAGTAGCTAGTTTATGAAAGGATTTGGGATTAGTAGAATAATTTATTATTTTCATCTTCTCCGTGTTAATTTTAACTTTATGGTTTAAGATTTCTAAATATTTACTTTGTAATTCATTTATCTTTTTGTAAATGAGTATTATTGTTGGTTTAATGTTCTAGCTTTAAGTTGTAAATATTTTCTTGTAAATTCTTTAAGTTATTATCCTCTTGCTTTCTTTTTAAAGAGTACCAAGGTGTAATTCTACCATATAAATATGATTTCAGAGCATCCCATATATAATCTTCTGATGTATCATGTATATTACTAAATTCTAAATAATTTTGAATCTCTTTATTCAAATATTCTTCAAATTATTTCATGTTTGTAATGTAAGCCAGAATGCTCTTAATATGGATGGTATTATTGAGATTCATATAAAGATCAAAAGTTATGGCATTATGATCCGAAATCAGGCAAGAGATTATTTTAACTTTGTTTAAATTATTAATTAAACTATTAGAAAAAAGGACACTATCAATTGTAGATAGATGTCTATTTGAAAAATGTGCAAAACAAAGACAGTCTTTAACCAAAAATTCACTTGAATCTTTAATATTTACTGTATTAATAAAGACTAGTAATGCTTTAGCAATTGCTGAAATGTTGTGTTTCCCCTTAGTGTCCGAGTCATTACTATGTAGTACACAGTTAAAGTCACCAGCAATAATAAGGCTTCCCTTAGAATATTGTAAGATCATATCCAAATGTCATTTAGCTGTTTTAACACCTATCACAGAAATCCAGTATATATTAACTAGGGAATATACCTTTTTGTTTAATAAAATGTTGACAAAACAAAACATGCCTTTGTCATCATTATAAGTATTTAGAATATGTGGTAAATGTAATGAGTTGTTCCAAAAGATAGATACCCCTCTTCATTTTTGTGAAAAGTGATAACTAGCTATAACTGCATATTGCTTGTTGTAAATTCTAGTAACATCCCTTGTTAAAAGACGTGTTTCTTGAACAAAATATTTATGAAAACTAGCTTGCTTATTACTATTATTTGCTCCATTTATATGTATTGATAAGTATTATAAACTTGTCATCTATTTAAATCCAGAGTTATTCCATATGTGAATAGCTGTAATGTATACTGGAGAATTTTATATGTACCACTATAAAATATATTTATAAATTGAAAATAATATATTGTAATTTAATGTTTTAGTAACAAATAGGTATTAAAGGTAGACACCAGATAAAAATGCTTATATCAAAAATTGAAAAAAATAATAACACTCTAACAACCCAACCTCTCATATAGTAAACAACTCCAGACTTGGACAGAAAATCTGTCCAAGCCATACTATCCCTCAAAAGAAGCAGAGATAACTCAACTTCACTATTCAAGTTCTAAAATTTAACTTAATATATTTGTTAAATAAAATTAATGTTATTATATGTTATTATATTTATACTTAAGCAACTCTCATAATTAGCTAAGCCCTCTTAAAATAGGAACAAATAGAAAATTACAAGTACTAACTCATAATAGGAATAGCCAGATATAAAGATATTTAGTAGGTATTTGAGTAATGTCTATGAGTTATATAATACTAATGAAGTAGGAAGAACAAAATCATAGCTATATAGATATTATATCTACAGCACATATTAAAATAATAAACAATAGATCAAATATTGTATTAATAAGCTGCAAGCATAATCTAATGAGATTAATTTACCCAGGTAGTAAGATTCTAATTAATAAATTGAATGAAAAAATGTGACTTTATTGTTGCTATTCTTCAGTCTTTCAAGCTACTTAAGCCAATGATAACCACATTGCTTAATTTTCATATTCCTGTATGAATTTCTTTGTGATTTAAGTATAAATATTATTGGATATACTAGCTCATGGATTAAAATTCCAACACACAAGCTAAAACTATCACTAAATAAGCAAAACAATACATTCTAACAAATATCTGAAAATGATATACAGTGAATGTCTGTAGTATGTTTAAACATAAAACATAAAGTTAAAAGTCTGAATCATTTTTACATTGAGTACAAGTTCAGAATCTTTCATTGACATGAAAGAGAATAAAATGACTATTTCCTGATATTAATATAGTCAAAGTGTGGCACTGTTGAAGGAAATATTGCCAACAAAGTGATCAGGAATCTGTAAGAAGACACTCTTATAACTTGTTTCCAGTAACATCAACAAGTTACATAATCTCGTGGTATCACTTACAGGCAAACATAGAGTCTTGGGGATCAGTCAGTGTTTTGCAAAAAACTTTACAAGAACTTTCTGCACCATACGTACTTGCTTGCATCTAGACTAGTTCATTATAAATATGTCAGTAAATTGTCTGCATATATGTATTCTACTATTCTGCCTAACAGAATTAGTAATGACTGTCCACTTATTTCTAGCTGAACACATGAAAACCCAAAGTATCCCATCCATTAAAGTTGTAATAACCTGTAGTCATATATCAGAACTCAAAGAAGGTTTTCAATAAAAAATGTTCTGGGGTGTGTGTGTGTGTGTGTGTGTGTGTGTGTGTGTGTGTGTGTGTGTGTGTGTGTGTGTGTGTGTGTGTGTGTGTGTGTGTGTGTGTGTGCATGTGCATTAGGAGGGCAAGAATGTGAAAGTGAAGACCAAAATGGTCTCCTGTATTTCTCTGACTATTGCACACAATATGTGATGGTTACTACACTAGTAACAAGCACCTCACTGCAGTTGCTATCTTGAAGTTAGCTTCAATGCAGGTGTAAATGCTGGACTGGAATTCTTTTATGAAACTCTGAGATGCTTACAGTTTCAGAAAATGATAATTATTTTCCATACTATATATGAGCTATCAGATATTCTTTTTTTTGGGGGGGGTCCCTCTTGAGTGTGTCTGTGTGACTGTGAGGTTAGTATGTATAAGTTGATGAGTTACAGTGACACTTGTTTCCTACAAAAATGCTTAAAGTGAGACTTTTGCCCTTGTGATGGTATGGGAATTTGCAGTCGGTAATGTAGTTCATAAGTTCATAGGTTGGTACTAGGCCCTAGGGCCTATACAAGCCTAGCCATAACAATTCCCTGGCTATTTCTTCCCACACTATTTTCTTCCCTGGACCCCTGTCTAGCAGGGTGACTGACGTGATCCCCGGGATGAATTTCCTTTCTCCCACCCAATCATCAAGGTTCCTTTTGAAGAAGGCCAAACAGGTGCACTGCTTGACATGTATGGGCAGTCTATTCCAGAGTCTGGGGAGTCTCTGTGTAGGGAACCTATCCCTCCAGCATGTTTTGTTTATTGTGATGACAAGGTTCAGATCTCTGGAGTGTGTGGTTCTGATGGATTGGGATTTCTTTAAGTGTAGCATATTCAACAGCTCTGGGTTTGACATGGCCTTGTATGTTAAGCAGAGATCACCTCTGAGTTGACAATATGCGACAGAGTATAGCTGGAGTTTTTTAAGGTGGTCAGTATAGGGCATCTGATTTAGGCCTATGATTCTTTTAGTGAGGTATTTCTGCAGCCTTTCCAGTTGTTGCAGATGTCTTGAGGGGTACATACCAAATGGGGCATTGTATTCTATAATGGGTCTATTGAGGGATGAGTACAGTGGGACAATGACCTCCTTTTTTCTGGATGAAAAGCCCTTAGTGATAAATAAAGTTGATCAATATGTTGACCTTGATAGTTGAACTAGATATTACATGCTTGGGTATTGCTAAGGAAGTTTAAATGATGGGTTAATTTTAGCAGCCCCCCCCCCCCAAAAAAAAAGGCAGAGCTGTCACAGTGGATTATTATTTCAATGCACAGATGTAAGTCATGACTGCATTCAAAAAAGTAGGCAAACTGCAGGACACAGCTGGCTTTTGTCATACATCCTGTGTGTCTGTAATACTGTAATGTTCTACAAATGAAAACATCTTAAAAGCTGACATATCTTGTTGCCATCCTGTGAAAATTGAAACTAGATGCTACAGGTGAGCATTATGAAAATTCAAAAGAAGACGCTAGAACTTCTTAGCAGAATATTGCAAATACATCATGGAAATGAAATCGTATGTGTGTGCACAAAGATACAGGGGCAACTATGCTGGGATGAGCTCTCTTAATTACCAAGCTGTTACACTGTTACAGCAAAATTAAAATACACACCACTTTCATGTCCCATCAAAATCCTGTCTGAAATGCCTGTCATCTCAGCCATTAGAACTTTATCAGCCTGCACAAGACCTCTGATTGTCTTATAACGTAATTATTAAAAACAACAGAACAAATAACTCCTAGGGGACATGCCTACAAATGAAAGAATTCAAAGCTACAAGAACAAAAACAAGCAGCTTTTAATTTAATAACAGGTGTTTAAAATCTTATTAAAGATAAGATTCCTCAAATGCTCAAGAAGTTACATTTTTGCAGTTATTCAACTCCAGAAGCTTGTACAGTCTCCTCAGAAAAAAAAAAAAAAAAACATTGATAACCCATCGCCCCACAAAGAGCCTCAAACCAGCAGCAAAGATGAATTCCATCATCCATAATGATCTCTGCCAAAGTACAAAAAGAAACAGCCAAAACACACAACTCCGCACCTCTGTCAGAACAAACACAAAAAAACTACCTCAATACAACTTTCCAACAAACCCAAAGCACATCATTCCACCAATTCTATCAAGAAGCCCAGCACTCATCATTTTCCAGACAACAGTGACAACACAGAGACTCAAACCAACAGAACCACGGGAAATCACCAGAGCTCCAATTTACTGATTAGGGACTGTGTCAGGCAACCCTATACAGCATAGTATTCACTGAGGCACCACAACATCCAGAAGCCCACCAATCCTGAACCCAGCAACAAGAACAATTAATACCTTCTCTTCTATGAAAGAAAAAAGAAAAACAGAGAACCCACCTTAGTCAAAACATCAGCCTAGAACCAGCCAGTCATCTGGAGTGAGAATCATGCCCAGAAAAGATCTATTACAGACAAGGGATTGTAGTGACTCAGTCTGAGTAAACTAAGCATCATAATTATATCCGTGAACAACAGCCAAAGAGACTAAAGCAATTGAGAAAACCAAAACACGAAGCACATCACATGCAAACAATTGAACAGCATCAGAAACATATGTACAAAAAAACAGATTAAAATAGAATAGTGCCCCCTCAAAAACACTATCAGAATGACAATATATATTAATAAGAGTCTGAGAAAGGGGGGAAAAGAGAAAGAAAATACTATTATTTAAGTATATAAGCGAATATTAAGAAAAAATTATTACCACACTTCTACAAGGCAATTAACATTATTACAGTACAAGCATCAACAGTATGATGAATGAAACTGCTATGTGCTCGCATAAACCCAGGTAAGAATAAATAAATGATAAAACTGATTAAAAAAGTTACCTTGTAATTGCAGGAATATGAAGAGTGAAGAGTAACCTAATGTAATATTTAGCAATTATTATTATTATTTAGCATTATGAAGAATTTATTTTAAAGTCAAGGAGAATCAAAGGTTAATAAGGATGCGAAAAGGATATTATGATATACAACAATTAGGCAGCCACTTCTCTTTCAGTTTCTTCTTCTTCTCTTGTGTTTTCCAACTGTTATTTTCAGCTAGTCTCTTCAATGAACTGTTGTTCCACTCCATTTCTTCAACTTATCAATATATATATTTTTTATTTTTAAGGAAATCTTTCCTTAAAAGTTCAGGTCCTTGAAGGTTTTTATTTCATCAGGCAGAAATATTTTTAGTCTGGCTGGGAAACACAGGTGAACTTTGATCTGTTTATTCATCATTTTTTTTTTATGATGGGAAGGGACTCCTTTTTTTTGGAAATTACTGTAGAAGAATAGTTATTATCAAACCAGATTATGTTCCTGTCTATTTTAGTTGGTGACTTTGACCAAGCTGACTTTAAAATCAATTATTTATCAAGTGATGAAAAAGTCTCACAATAACTGATCTAGGAGGAGAATTTTTATTAGAAGGAGACACTGTGAGAGATCTGTGTACCCTCTCAATTTCAAAAGACATTCCTTCAGTCAGTTCAAGCACATTAGGAAGCTAGGAAGTTAGAAAACTTATCATATTGTCTCCTTCAGTTTTTTCTGGAAGGCCAAAAATTCTTATGTTGTTTCTATGAGATCTGTTCTCTAAATCATCCAGCTTGGCCAGTACAAAAGTATTCTATTTTAACAAAGATTCAGTGTTGTTTTCACCTTCCAAAAGTGTTTTATCCATATCATTTAAAGATTCTGCTATTCCAGAGATTTTAAATTTTTGCTGAATGTTTCTTGAAGCAGTTCCATTTGTTTATTGCATTTGTCCATGTAGTTTTCAAATTTTCCATTTTATCTATTTTTAGTGAAAGTTCCTGTATATTGGATAAAACCATCTGAAGTTCCTTCCTCAATGAAGTGTCATGAGAGTTAGCTTTGCTATGACTCATCCTGTTTGAGTAAAGAGCGATCTTCCAGTTGCTTTTTTAACAGGAAAAAGTATGACTTTCTCAATAATATGTATGTGTTATTGTAGGAAATGACTTAAATAATAACCTATTTATGAAGCAAACAAAAAGCAATAACTTATTAATAAAATTTCCTGTCAGGAATATTTCAGGAACAGCAGAGGTGAGAGATTATGCTCTTATCTCTTCACCATCCTGGCCACACCACCAAGTTGGACTATTATAAAGCACTCAAGAGGTAATATATTTGACTAGGATGTTACTTGAGATGCATTTAGTGAGAGTTCAGTTTCTATAAAGTCACAACCTGCATGAGGTCTAACTCATTAATAAGTCATTCCAGTTGCATATCATTGTCCCTAAGCCAGCTGAGATTCACATATTATGTGAATGAAAGTATAAAGCTATATTTAAGACTAATTTTTTTTTAATTGAGAGATTAAAAACATTCACTCATTTGTATAGTAATATAAATAATACTCAGATTTTGATATGGTAATAATTGCTCTACAGCATAATAGAAAAAAGTAACAAATATGGAAATAATATATTTACTATGCTTAAGGTGTAGATAACTGATGATGTGAAAAGAAATTACAAAATACAGTCACAGAAATTATAAACATTTTGTCAATGTGTGTAGTAAGAGAGAAAATAGGAACTACTATGAAAAAAGAGATGAAAAAGGAAATACAATTAATACAGAGGGTTAGAAAATTTGAGATTCAAGAAGATAACATTATTTGAATTAGTGTTACCTGATATAACTGCATTTAGAAAATGGTTCAGAGAAATTTCTAGCGGCATACATAGCACAGCAATCCTATACTAAACAGAGCAGTAGGGATCCATAGTGAAACATTTCATCTCCCTTAGATAAGACTTAAAATTGTCATAACTGAAATATTTCAAGCTCACCACATTGTCATCTTAAAACAAATAAATATACAAAAACACACAGTAGCATTAAACCCTCATTTTTGATGAGGTTTGTACCCCCTTGTATCCCTAATCTGGGAGATGTAGCCATGCAGACATGATCTCTCTCTCTCTCTCTCTCTCTCTTTCTCTCTCTCTATGCATATGTGTATATATGGGTTCCCTTCAAAATCTCGAACTTCTGAAATCTTGAACTTCATATGGTCAAGACCATATGATCGAGGTTTCAGAATTTCAAAATTCTGAATGGAGATCTGCATACAGAGTGGAATGGGAGATTTCCCTTTTCCTCACTGTAGTGTGATCTCAGAGTTGATATATTTAAGTAGCAGGTGTTTGGAGGTCGCTGCCCCCCATGTGGGGGGTGCAGGGGGGATTGCCCCCCTGGAGAAATGCTTTATTTGTTGTTGTTTTTTTTTTATTTGTTTCAGAATTTTGAGATTCTGAAACCTTGATCATATGGTTTCAACCATATGAAGTTCGAGATTTTAGATGAGTGAATACATATATATATATATGTGTGTGTGTGTGTGTGTGTGTATAAATATATATATATATATATATGTATATATATATATATATATATATATATATATATATATATATATATATACATATGGGATCTGTACAGATGCTCGACTGAATCTTTCACCGAATCCTAATTTGGTGAGCATACTTGCGCAAAAGTGCTATTCACCGAAGCAGTACTTTCGCATAAGTATGCTTGTTCTTCCAGTCGTACTATGGTGCGGTAAGGGAAAATTCCCTTTTCCCCACTGTAGTGCGACCTCGGAGTGAGAATATTAAAGTAGGGTGGTGTGGGGGGCACAGCCCCCCCATTGCATTCAAGTAGATTTTGTTTTTTGTTTTTTTTTTAACATACTTTAACAAAAACACTTTTTCGATGAAAGAGGTTTTGTTAAAGTCTGTTTGGTGGCAATGGATTCTGGTTTTTGAACTTTCGTTCAAAAGTCCTACATCCATATGTTTTGAAGTTGTTCTCAATCTGTTTTTTGAAGGAAGTGTAACCATTTTAAAATCTATGCTGACAAGTGTTATATGATGAACACAATTTGCATCCAGATCATATTTCACTGCTAGTGTGTTCTTAATGAATGTTTAATGATGGTTGGTAAATTTAAAACAAGGGACATTGTAATATGTTAATAAATATGTGGACATAACTAAAATGACATAACTCTTTGTAAGTACAGGCTGAATTTTTATTAGTGGAACTATTTCAGTCCCACTATGTACATTTACATGCTCTCTCTCTCTCACACACACACACACACACACACACACACACACACACACACACACACACACACACACACACATGCTCACATACATGCAGTTACTTTATTGACTGTGTACACCACAGATGCCTGACTACACCCCAACACACACACACACACACACACACACACACACACACACACACACACACACACACACACACACACACACACACACGCGCTCACATACATGCAGTCACTTTATTGACTGTGTACACCACAGATGCCTGACTATATTTCTGCATATTTCATCTTGAAGCCCCCCCAACACACACACACACAGACACACACACATACACACACACACACACACACACACACGCACACACACACACACACACACACACACACACACACACACACACACACACACAAACTCACTGAAAAATTAACTCTATAAAAGGAAAAATGCATGCTGTCTACTGGACTGGCAGAAAATAGCACCATTAAGCAGAACATAATCATATTGCCCTCTTCACAAGCTTTCAGATCATATAGCACCCTAGAACACATATTTAGTTACATTAAAAAAACACACACAATTGTACCAACAAAGACCATCTCTGTCAACCCTTTCACTTTCATTCATACCGCTTTATGTATTGGTCATCTGACCAGCCAAAGCCAGTGGGAAACAGCTGCTCATTAGTTTGTCTATTAATCCAAGCAGTCCCCAGTGATGTGGTAATTTTCTGCCTCCATCAATGACAGAGAGGACAAGTAATTAGATGTAACCACCTTGTTCTTTATCAGCATATAGGTGACAAGGTTTGACTGTTTAGAAATTTGCCCGGCTGAGTAAGTGGATGTTTTATTTTAAACAGAAATCAGAACCGTGTATGACCATGCATGCATGGGTGTATGCATGCAGTTCCTAGTCCTGAGAAAAGAAAAGTTAAATGTTTTTAAGGAAATTAATCCACAAAAAAAAAACTTTGTGCAAGCATTTACTGTAACTTGGCAGGGTTTCAGCCCAGCAGTCAGTCTATTGTTGTGAGCCATGCCTATGAAAGGTTCCAACTTATTTATCATATCACTGAATAAGTATTGTCTTTTTTATAATGCTCAGATGAAATTGCTTACATAGATCATTAGAAAAAGTATGTAAGCCATAATGTGCCTTGTATGTTAAAAGATGTGATTGTGTTTCTTCAGGTTCTAACATTATTTGTGCATTCTTCTCTTTACTAAGTTTCATACAGCTTACACAATGGGCAGCTGAAAGGAGTAATATTGATGATGTGTGCATGTTTACTAGAAAAAATCCAAGAAGGGAGACTTGACAGTTTGCTGTCCAGAACAAGGAAAGATATATGAAGAGAATTATGATTTGGTTATGATACTTAATTTGTTAGGTGTCTAGACTTTATTTATTTACTATTTGGTAAGCAGATAGGTGAGGTGGTCAGAAGACCTTTTTCAAACATGACCCAAAAGTATATAAATAAAAGCAAATTTGTTAGAAAAAATATGCATTTGAATACATGTGAAATACTAGTTTAAAAGCAAAGTAGTATGTAATGCATTTTATTCTATTAATGATATAACAAAAAGGATGAATTCATGTGTAATTGCAAAGTAGTTCTGAAACTGCAGTGTGGCTTGTAGCAAGGTGACCTCTGACCCTGGCAGTTGCTAGCTTAGCAAGTCTTAATGTTTATGCTTCTCACAAGTGATTATCTGCTGGGTCAGGAAATTAAATATGTGAAATAATGAAATCTTCTGCTCTTTCCTGCTGGGATGATTTGGCCTTGTGTATGTGTTACTAAGATAACACGCAGCTGTTGGGAAAGTGTTACTGGAACAAAGAAGTGTATTAAAAGACTGAATCTGCTATTGTATTCGAACTGATGTGAAATCTTGAAGAAGTAACTTTATAGAAAGACATTATGTCTGACCAGGTGGATAGCAAGGCCGTATTGTTAGCAGAGGAAAACTTTTTTAAAATAGACAGCATCAACAATATTTTATGAATAGGGGACTGTAAGCTAAACTGATGTAGATGCCCTGTGACATACCACTTCAGTAAGGTGGGCACAACTTGAATGCAAAGATTATAAAACTTGTATACTTCCTGTTTCATGTTAGACAAAATTCTGTACTTGTACGTTTTTTGCCTCCTGGTGTACACTAGTAAACTTTTGAACCTGAGCCTCCTGTGTATTGATTTCTTGATTTTATTTAACAGTTTGGTCCTTCTTAGCCGGAAATCCCTCAGACAGCTGCAGATCAGAGTTTACCGGTGGTCGAATACTGCGCAGGAGAAGTTACCGAAACGGTTCTTCTTGGGTGAAAAGACCTCCGACTGAATTGTCGTTTAAAGAGGCTGGCCACTTTCTGATCTGTGGCCGAAGAGCGGATCCTGGACAGTTCAATACCGGAGGCTCAGGTAGGAAGATTTTGCCTTTTTTTCTGTTTTAGATCAGGGACTAGGTTACAGTATATTATTGTCAAGATTTGTTATGCAGATCAGGGACAAAAGGAATTACTGTATATTTGGTCATAGATCAGGGTAACAGAATAAGGTAGGCAGTTATTCTAGATAAACTGTGAAAAGGAACTGAAATATTGATATCACGTGATAAAAAGGGTTACGTAACATTTTAACATGGGAAATCAGTGCATTAAAACATTGCGAGATCCGCCCCTAACCGAAGACGCAAAATATATGCAATCACAACGTTCTGATAATGTTAGGTATTATACAAAATGGGTTAACAAATATGAATTTGATGGCAAATTAGATAAAACTTCACTGGTTAAACTCCTTAAGCAACTGAAATCTGATGCGGGAGGTCAGGCAAAAAAGCAACGCCAATTAGGCATTCCTCAGGCACATAGGTGGAGTAAGGAAGCAAACCGTAGGGAACAGAAGACTAAGAATTCAAAAACATTATTTTTAGACAAAGAAGATAATAATATAGTAATAGCAACAGCTCCACCTCCCCTACCCCCTCCGTTGCCTTTTTCAGGATATGAAGCGAGTGGACAGGCTGGTCCACCTCCACGTTATCCTGAAGTCTCAGGGAGACCACAACCATTTGTTAGAGATCCTATTGAAACTAGGTCCCGAGCGAGTAAATTACATGGGGACGCAGAATCATATCAAATAGAGAGAAACCTACAGGATGAGAGTGAGGAAGAAATATGTCCACTTATAGAGGTCCCAAATCCTCAGGCACGACAAGCAGGGCAGGACCCAACACTCTTAGTATACAGACCATGGACACCGGAGGATATCCGGAAAGCTACTGAGGGAATTCCGCATCCGAAAGTTAATTTTACAAAATTTTTAGAAGATTTGCAAGGCATGAGGTTGAGTTACCACTTGAATGGGGAAGAAGTAGAAAAAGTAGTAAGACAAATTATAGGTCCAGATTGACACATGATTTTTGGCACCTGGAATCCTCATAATGCAGAGCTTAAACCACTCCCACATAGTGACGCAGAATTAGACAATAGAGTGAAAGGTCTTACAGACCGAATCTCTGAGAAATGGAAACCTAGAGCAGACTGGACTTGCATTAACCAATGCATACAACAGAAAAATGAGACAATAGATGGGTACTATGCTAGATTATTGGAATGTTTTAATAATCATAGAGGTATGACAGTTCCTGAAAATCAAGTGAATGATTCCCCGTACGAACAGCAATTGAAAAATGCATTTTTAAAAGGTTGCATTGCACCTATCAGTAGCTTCATTACGAAGCACATGATAGACCATCAAACAGGTAGGCTACAAGCCTTACTTGAATATGCTAGACATGCTGAAAGACATTTCAATAGCAAAAAGAAAAAGAAGGCGCAAGTCTTCACTGCAGAAGATGGAGCTGAAGTGTTTGTGTTACAGTCAGGTAAAAAGGGAAAGAAAAATGCCCAGGGAAATAAGCAGTCTGACAAACGGTCAGAAGATTTTGAGGAAAGGAAAAAGAGAGGTGAATGCTTTAAGTGTGGAAAGAAGGGACATCTAACAAGGGATTGTAAACAAAACAAAAAGGTAACCACAGAAGACAAGGGAGATGAGAACTGACTATATGATAGTGAAGATACATCATGCAGAGATCAGAAATCATCAGGAGAAGTTAATAAACAGAAAACAAATGTAAATGTGATAGAAGGAATAGAGGAAGTGCAAGTAGATATGGAGGATGAAGAAAGTGAAATTTTGGATTTAGCATTAATGAGCCTAGAGCTCTACTTAGCAGATACGAAACCGGAAGTTACACTTCTGGTGGAGGGAAGGGAAGTTAAATTCCTGTGTGACTCAGGAGCGTCACGGACCCTGATACACCTCTCCAAGTTACCAGAACATTCTGAATCACCTAATTATATATTAGTGAAAGCTGTGAATGGACAGCTGTACAGGGAACCACTTTCCCATGATATAGCAATAACTGACCCTGTTTCAGGTATGACCCAAAGAAGTAAGATTGTTTTTTCTGCAAAGTGTCCAGTAAACCTATTGGGTAGGGACCTTATGCAGATATTTGGCATAGCAGTAGTTCCAACTGTACAGGGTATGGAGGCACAGAGACAAATGTATACCTTTGTAGTGCGATCGGAGGGTGAAACTTTTTACTGGTACAGCCAGGACCTAGTTATGACTGGTCCAGGGGCAGTAACCGAGAAACTGATGAATGTAGCCATTAGTAAAGCCCCCTCCCTTGACACTGATTGACAGCATTTGTTACACTGTACTCTATACTACTGTAATATGCCAGGACCTGATAGAGAGTATGAGCAAGAATTGTTCAGAAATTGTGCAACTAGATTAGTATTGCGTACTTTGTATTGGGATACTGAGAGGAACAGTGTGGTTAGCTGTTCATTACCTCAAGAATTCCTTGCACTGTATAGATCAAATTGATTGCCACATGTCAGCTTGACAAAGAATAAAAATGTAAAATGGGCAGACTTAGGAGAAAAGGTAACGAGGTGGGAAAAACAGACTTACTTAGAGTTGTCAGAACAGGGACTACAGAAAAAAAAGTTGAATTGGTTGACACAGACACATCCAGCTGTACACTTGCAATCTAGCGAGGACAGCTGATTAGCATTTTTATTAGAAGAAGAAGAAAAAGCCTTATGTGAGATATGGACGGCTCTTTGGTCAACAGGCAAGTCAGATGTAGGACTTATTCGAACAGCAGGACCAGTTACAATTACCCCAAAGTCAGCATTTAGGCCACAGAAAAGACAATACCCTTTGAGAAAAGATGCAGAAATAGGAATCAAGCCTATAATAGCAGCATTACTCAAGGAAGGAGTACTGGTAGAATCTCCTGATTCACCATGTAATACACCCCTATTTCCTGTCAAGAAAGCAAATGGGGAATGGCGGATGGTTCAAGATTTACAAGCTGTAAACAATGCAGTGATACCCAGAGCTCCCATGGTGCCAGATCCATATACTTTGTTAAATGACCTAAAACCGCAACAAAAGTACTTCTCTGTGGTTGATATCAGCAATGCTTTCTTTTCTATACCTATACATCCTGATAGTCAATACTGGTTTGCATTTACATTTCAGGGGAAAAGGTATACTTATACTCGACTACCACAGGGATATTGTGAGAGCCCAACCATATTTGTACAAGAAATGGCTAGCAACCTGGCAGGGTTTACCCCACCAGGAGGTAGTCAAATTCTACTTTACTTAGATGATATCTTGCTAGCAGCCCCCACCCAGCAGCAATGTAGGGAAGATACTGTAGCGCTATTGAAATTCTTAGCAACACAAGGACACAAAGTGAACAAAAGTAAGTTACAACTCTGGAAAAAGCAGGTTAGATACCTAGGATATGTGATATCCAATGAAGGTAGGATATTAGACAAAGATAGAAAGACAGCAATTCTACAAGCACCCAAACCAGCAACCAAGAAGGAAATGATGTCCTTCTTGGGAACAACTAATTTTTGTCGGAGTAGGATACCAAATTATGCTTTGGAATCTGCTCCACTGACTGATTTGATATATAAAATGCCAATGGCAGCACAAGATTTGTTACAATGGACAACCGAAGCAGAAACGGCTTTCTGCAGGTTGAAGCAGTTAATAGCTTCTTCATTAGTTTTAAGACTCCCAAATTATCACAAACGGTTCTTTCAGACCGTAGATTGTAAACAAGGATATTTGACGTCAGTACTGACGCAACAACATGGGGATAAGCAACGCCCCATAGCTTATTATTCATCGCAGTTAGACCCAGTGGCGCGATCTTTGCCTCACTGTGTACAAGCAGTAGTTGCAGCTGCAATGGCAGTACAGGCCTAGGCCTCAGTGGTGTTATTCCACCCTCTCACATTGAGAGTGCCTCATGCAGTTGCAATAATTTTACTGCAAGAAAAAGTAGCATATCTCTCCCCTGCTAGACATCTTTCATGTATGACTATACTGCTGAGCCAACCTCATATGACAATTGAACGATGTACAACATTAAATCCATCAACATTACTTCCAACTCCTGCAGATGGCACACCGCACAGCTGCCTGCAGGAAATTGAACAGTTAGCCTTGCCTAGACAAGATCTGACAGATATGCCCTTGGATGATGCAGAGGGGACATATTACGTGGACGGCTCATGCAGAAGGGACCCTACAGGGAAGAATCTGGTGGGGTATGCAGTAGTTACAGACACTGAAATTTTAGAAGCCCAACCCCTACCACATAACTTATCTGCACAAGCAGCGGAATTGGTAGCTTTGACACGGGCATGTACTTTAGCAAAAGACAAATGTGTAAACATATATACTGATAGTCAGTATGCTTTCTCTACAGTACATGTATTTGTGCAACAATGGAAAAATAGGGGAATGATAACATCTAGTGGAAAACCAATCAATCATGCACAATTTATTTTGGAATTATTAGAATCTATCCAGTTACCTACTAAAGTAGCTATTTATAAATGTGTAGCTCATACAAAGCAACAGGATAGGATTTCAAAAGGAAATGCGAGAGCTGATGCAGCTGCAAAGCAAGCAGCCTCAGACTCAGAAACTTTACTTTTGAATGAAGAGTTATAACCCTCTGAGATTTTAGATTTAGTCATGTTAAAAACAATGCAGACGCTTACTACAAAAGCAGGAAAAACAAAAATGGGAAAAACAAGGCGCAATTCTTGAAAATGGACTGTACATTTCCAAAGAGAGAAAACCGATATTGCCGTCTAATTTATTTAGATATGCAGCTTTGTTGAGCCATGGGCAGTGCCATGTCTCAACAGGGGGGATGGTACAGTTAGTAAACCGAATATTCCAAACATGCAGATTCACAAACTACTCAAAAAAATTTTGTGCAGCTTGTCATACTTGTAACAAGCACCATGCACAAGGGGCATTTAAACCCAAGCAAGGAAGCTTTCCTATACCACCGTATCCGTTCCATACTATTTGTATGGATTTCATAGAATTGAATAAGTGTGAAGGGAAAAAATATTGTCTAGTCATTGTAGATATGTTTTCTAAATGGGTAGAAGCTTTTCCAACCAGAAATCCAGATGCAGCAACAGTGGCGAAAGCCCTGATAAAAGAAGTAATCCCTTGATTTGGCATACCAGAAAGGATTTATAGTGACAATGGCACACATTTTGTCAATCAGACAATCCAGAAACTTGGAAGATTTTTTGGAATCTCCTAGAAGAACCATTGTGCCTACCACCCACAGTCAGCAGGACTTGTGGAAAGGTACAATGGAACCCTTAAAAATAAACTCAGAAAGTTAGTTAGCAAAACTCAGAAGAATTGGGTATACTGTTTGCCTTTAGCGCTGCTGAGTATGAGAATGGTTCCAAATGTAAAGGGTTTGACTCCCTTCGAAATGGTTTTTGGGAGAGCATATTATGTGCTTCAGTGGAAAGCTCTCATGTTAACAAATAAATCTGTTTTGCAGTTTGACTCTTTTTCAGATAAGAAACAGACCAGACCGGTGGAAGCAGTTTTGGTCCCGGGAACGTGGGTGTGGCTAAAAGTGATGAAGAGGAAGACTTGGGCGAGTCCAAAGTGGGAAGGACCGTACCAGGTACTGTTGCCGACGCCTACTGCAGTCAGAGTGGCTGAGAGGACATCCTGGGTCCATTTGACACACTGCAAACCGGTAAAGAATTTTCAACTTGATAAAAACCTTGTGACTGATATACAAGGGTGAAATGGCCAAGAACAAAGTGAATAGAAATATAGATCAACCCCAGAGATGTTGCATAATCATTTTGTTGAGTATACATTTATTGACTATAATTGTGACAATTTTCTTCTTGTTGTGGTTTATCCTACACTCAACCACACAAGTGAAAGTGGGAAGGCGTGACAAAACATCCATAGACTGGCATCCAAATTTTAACACATACCTTGCCATGAAGCGTGTATATGCAGAGACTATGAACATTTCAAATTGCTGGGTCTGTACAGCTATACCAACAGCATATGGAGGACTGATAATGTCCACTATCCCTCTGGGAATAAATGAGACTTGGGAGAATTTACTTTTCGATACAGGAACTGTGAGATCACAGGACAAAATAGCTTTATTTTTACCTGTCACACAAAAGGGAATTGTATGTTTCTATAAAAATGACACTCTCCAGGTGGGCTGGAGCAATTGTAATATAACAATATCTTATCGGTGTTATATTAAGACTAGTAATGGCAATACTCTTTGCAATACTAATTATGACTCATATTTGAACTCACTGAAAACAACCATGAATGAAATTCGCAAGAATCCTGTTTTATTTAAACAATTGTCAGTTATAGACCAGAAAATGTTTCATGCAGGGTTAATGCGTATTAGTACTAAAGTAGAAAATTGTTATTTTATTTGTGGGAAAAAGGCATATAAATGGCTACCTGAGAATTAGTCCGGCAGTTGTTTTTTGGGTTATCTGGTTCCGGCTATAAGATATACTGCAGAATTACCTTTGGGTATGATACGAAACGTGAGAGAAACAGCCCGAAAACCTGAAGGTCCAGTCGAGAAACCTGTAAATCCAGTAGGACAGATCAAAGCTGGCTGGAAAGATCATAATAATGTAAAGAACAAAAGCAAATTGACTCATATGGACTTGAGTGACAGTGTTATATCTTGGGCAGGAAAATTCCCAGCATATGGAGCAGTCAAATCAACCTGGGAGTTGAGGAAACTGTCGAAACTTCTCGAAGTAATGAGTAATGCAACTTTCTCTGCCCTAGAACTGGTGACTGATAAACTGAATGCAATGAGAACTGTTGTGCTACAAAATCGAATGGCTCTTGACTTCACCCTAGCGGCGAGAGGTGGTACGTGCGTGCTTATCAAAGAAGAATGCTGTGCATACATACCGGACAATAGGCATGAAATTAACAATCACCTAGAGGTAATTCAGCAAGTATCAGCCATGATTGAACCAGGCCCAAACACACTGATGGACTTTTTCCAGAATCTATTTGGGGGGTGGGGTTCCATCCTAATGAATATTCTGATTGCTATTTGTGTGGGTATACTCCTAATAGGAGCATGTGTTTGTTGTGGAATTCCCTGCATGAAAAGATTAATCAAAGATTTTATTGATGTATCTGTTACAGAAACTTTGTACCAAGATATTGAGATTGAAAACTTAATCTCAGATGAAAACTTTTTCTGAAGTATAGATCAAAATGACTCACCTAGCTGAAAATCCTTAATGGAAGAGGTTAGGAGATGAAATAACATTATGCATACTTCAACTGATTAAAACGAAAAAGTGAACCAGATGTAAGAGTAATCCAACAGTCCTTCCAAGTAATGGAAAATATTCAAGTCGATGACTGGAACAAAACCACCAGGTAAACCAGGTAAACCAAATCCAAAACCAAAATTTATTAAAGTGCTTTTCGTTTGCTCAATGAGCAAACTTCTTCAGAATTCTGAAGAAGTTTGCTCATTGAGCAACAAGCACTTTAATAAATTTTGGTTTTGGATTTGGTTTACCTGGTTTACCTGGTGGTTTTGTTCCAGTCATCGACTTGAATATTTTCCATTACTTGGAAGGACTGTTGGATTACTCTTACATCTGGTTCACTTTTTCGTTTTAATCAGTTGACAGTGTTTTTGTTTTTTTCTGATTATGCATACATCAAAATAGAATAAAAAGAATTAATAGGGGGGAAAATGTTAGAAAAATATGCATTTGAATACATGTGAAATACTAGTTTAAAAGCAAAGTAGTATGCAATGCATTTTATTCTATTAATGATATAACAAAAAGGATGAATTCGTGTGTAATTGCAAAGTAGTTCTGAAACTGCAGTGTGGCTTGTAGCAAGTTGACCTCTGACCCTGGCAGTTGCTAGCTTAGCAAGTCTTAATGTTTATGCTTTTCACAAGTGATTATCTGCTGGGTCAGGAAATTAAATATGTGAAATAATGAAATCTTCTGCTCTTTCCTGCTGGGATGATTTGGCCTTGTGTATGTGTTACTAAGATAACACGCAGCTGTTGGGAAAGTGTTACTGGGAACAAAGAAGTGTATTAAAAGACTGAATCTGCTATTGTATTCGAACTGATGTGAAACCTTGAAGAAGTAACTTTACAGAAAGACATTATGTCTGACCAGGTGGATAGCAAGGCCGTATTGTTACCAGAGGAAAACTTTTTTAAAATAGACAGCATCAACAATATTTTATGAATAGGGGACTGTAAGCTAAAGTGATGTAGATGCCCTGTGACATACCACGTCAGTAAGGTGGGCACAACTTGAATGCAAAGACTATAAAACTTGTATACTTCCTGTTTCATGTTAGACAAAATTCTGTACTTGTACG
Organism: Protopterus annectens; assembly: GCF_019279795.1. Lineage (NCBI taxonomy): Eukaryota > Metazoa > Chordata > Ceratodontiformes > Protopteridae > Protopterus > Protopterus annectens. Next base: position 452,497,156 of record NC_056728.1, on the reverse strand, counting down.
TTTTTTGCCTCCTGGTGTACACTAGTAAACCTTTGAACCTGAACCTCCTGTGTATTGATTTCTTGATTTTATTTAACAAAATTGCATAAACATTAAGGAAGCATGCAATACAAAAGAAAATGTGAAATAAAAATATTTTAAATGATTTTACAACAAACACATGCTTGTTGCAGATCATTGTTCATCTTATAGACTCTTGTATGCAGAGAAACACTGCAGAGGTAAAGTTAGCAGTAAAAACAAAGTTGTTTACAATATTTACAGTATATACAAAATGTCCATTTTTAATTTCAATATTTTAGAAAACAGCAGGATGATATTTAGGATAACAAGTGGAGAAAGACTGTCCTACAGGATATAGCATGCTGCTAGAATTGAGCATTTCACTGTGGTTGTCTTGCTGGATGTAGTATGCTCTTGGGTAGCAAACAATGAGATCAGTCATGGTCCCTAAAGTGCTTACACTCAGTTTCCTTCTGCAAGTGTTCAGAAAATGACTTTTTGAACACAGTGAGAAACTCCAGACCCCGACCTTGTTCCATAATGTCAAGCCTAGTTACGTGAAGGAGCATTCTCCACTAGTTCTTTTACATGGAGATCTGTTAAATGTGTTAGCTTTACCCTGGATTCATCTTTAGGAGTAAAGTTAATCCTAATCTTGGATAGGTAATTTCCATCTGAAAGTTATGCAATAGCCACTGTTTTATATTTTATGAATAAGAGTACCTAAGAGATAAGTGGATCTTTTGGTGACTGGAAGCCATCTTAGATATTATAAAAGGTTCCAGTGGTGAGATCTGCTGTCAGCAATGGGGGAAAATCTGCAGATTTTCTTTTCTGTGATCTAAAGTCATTCAGAATTTTGCACCAAGTAAAAAGTTATCAGAGGAAGAACCGTATTCCAATTTAGGGAACAAACATGTTTGGCTAGGGAAAATCAGGCTGAAGAGGTGAGTAAATGTGAGATTTTGTAGTGGAGTTTAAGTAGAAATAATACTGTTTTAGACATTTCATCTGTATGATTTGTAAAGGTTAGAGAAGGTAGAAGGTTACGTCCTAGGTATTTGTATTCAAAAACAAGGGGATATATGTTATTCTGTTTATCAGTGATACTAATAAGAGGTAGATGAGAGAGTTTTTTTAGGGTTTATGAATAGCATAAGGTTAGTTTTTTGAAGGTAATTAGAAGGTGATTGCAACCACCACAGTTGCGTAGTTTAGAGAAAGATTGTTGCGTTTTTTTTTTTTCTTGAGATTGGAGGGGCATTTACTGGCTTGTAATATAAAGGTGCCATATGCATAAAATATGATATCAAGACACGGTGGCTCATCTAAGATCATTAATTAATAATGAAAACAGAATGTGACCTAAAATTCAACCTTTTGGTACTCCAGTGTTTAAAGTTTCAAATTATGGTAAGAGGTTGATAATGTGATCTTTGGATGTACTATTCTCCAAATAACTTTGGAGACATTTGACAGTACTGTGCTGAAGACTATGTCTGTTCAGTTTCATAAGAAGAATATTATCATTAACAGTTTTGAATGCCCTGGGCATATCTACAGCTATGTCAGCAGTGACTAGACCATTGCTAATGTTACAAAAATAGTGTCAGTTACAAAGAGTAAGGCAGTGGTGGCACTGAAGGTATTTCTAAAATCATACTGTTTGTCTCATAGCAAACCATAGCTATTGATATATTTCATTATATGTTTGCACAGGATTTTTCAAATATTTTTGCAAGTGGGTAGAGAATGGAGCTATATCTAAAGTCCAAGAGAGTTTTGGGAGAGGGTATTTTAAGCAATTGAATTGAGAAAGTATATTTTAAAACTGAAGGCTCGATTCCTGTGGCAAAGGAAAGGTTATATATGTAGGTTAAGATTTAACAAATTGCTCTGGTGTTCTTTTTAGGAAGGTGTGCTGTAACTGAGTGACTTTGTAGGATTTTTCAGGACAGATGATGACTTCTTTCACTAACACCTCTCTGAAATGGAATATTGCTGCCTATTCAGGTAACGGGTATATTGTTGTTTGAGAGAAGTTGGAAGGTTGTGTTTAGATAGTGTGGAGGGTTGAAAGGAATTAGTGATTTCTTGTATACTGGCAGTGATGATGTTTTTGTACCTTTCTGGTAGGAGAGATCTGTTATTAAAGTTGTGGGAGAGTGTTTAGGCTTTCTGATGTCTCCTTTTAATTCCTTTATTTCCTTATAAAATTGTTTTAGATTACCATTAGTGGTAGTTTGCTTATTTGATAAGAGATGGATTTAACTGAATTGGTTATAATTCTAGTTTACTTTCTTAATTTTTAATAAGTTTGGTGAATGTTAGAATTATTTTTGGTTTTGTTTAATAGCCGATAATGCCTTATTCCATTGTTTCATGAAGGATTTAACATCACTAGTGAGTCAGTGGCAGTTTTGACCCCTCAGCCTCCTTCGCGAACAATGGAAGAGTCTTGTATGGAGATGAGGTTATTGGTACAGTAAGCCAGTACATTTGTGGAATTTTTATAGCCTAGAACTCAGTATTGATGATAATTAGTGCCCTTCTTCTCCATCCAAAGCAGTATAACAAAGATAACATAACCTGAAGCCCAAGTTTATTAAGATTCTCATTTATTTTTTTGTGAATATGTGGCTCTTGCAGAGGAATTTTTTTCTGTTTTGGTTTGACTGAGAGAAAAATATTGGAATGTTTTATGTGAAATAACCAAAAAGAAATGCTTCAAAAATGACAAATACCGCACAGCTCAAATATTTCAAACTTTAGTTTATTGTTGAAATTTTCAAGCGCATTCATCTCGACAAAGTTCATCAGAATAATCAGAATCATAAAAATAAAATAATTATTCTGATGAAGTCTCTGTCAAGCCAAAAGCACTTAATTTCAGCTATATACTAAAGTTGGAAGTATTTAGGCTGTGTGGTGTTTGCCATTGTTGAGTTATTCTTTTTTATTATTAGTCATTGGTGCTGTCTCTGGTTGTCAGCAGTGTTTATTCAATTGGTTAATATTTTATGTGAATGTAAATCTCATTTACTTTAAGAAAGTATATACGCATGCTGAGTGTGAACATACCATATGGTTCTATAACCTGATGTGAGGCTCACATTTATAAGAATGCCAGTTTAAACAACTTCACATGAAATTGACATTTAATAACTGAGTGATACCTGTACAGCTGTAAGAAGAATTGTAATCCCTGCATCCTCATTTCATGTTCCAAACAGTTTTCAGTGACCATAATCCTAGTGGCATAATTAATGACAATGGCCCATGGTGATATTATTAGCTGTGCCAGTATAAGGCTATCATATAATCATTTTGGCTAAACTGTCTGTCCCACTTTGGCAACATTATTTTTTATTGATCTGCTTGAGGAGAACAAAAGAACAAAGAGTAGAAAGCAAAGGGCATATATGACTGAGCCCATCTTAGGAAAGTGGCGATCTGGATAGCCAGGAGGAATCAACTGTCCGGCTATCTGCATATGGTGACCCATCCTAGTTGTAGAAAAAATAATTATTCCATGTAGGATCCTCATACTTAAGATTTGCTTAGAATAAAATATTGCCTGCATGCACTTTTCTAAGCCCTATGTCTTGTCAACAGTCAGCCTATTTCCATAATAAAGAAGTCTTGCAGTTCTCACTCAGACCCTATTGGTGGGATAGCTGTGCCTGAGGCTAAAGAGTAAGGAAAAGCATATAAATATTCATTACTTACTGACCCATTCTAAATAGTTTCAATTAGTCTGTTTCAAGAGGGTCCTGCTGGAGTGCACTAGCTAGTTCTTGTGATCTGGATTGCTGTTTCATTCATCACCTCTTTGCTATGAAAAGTCATAATGAAAATAGAATGGCAGCCTAATAGGGTCTATATTATAACATCGAAGTCTAAAAACATAGAATGTTATAATATCGAACCCATTCAATCTAAACACCAGAAAACCGAACAGTCAGAATAGCGATTTTTTTCCCAGGGAAAAAATTAGCTGTTCCGACAAACATACACACAACTCAAGCACACCAAAATAAATAATCCACACACATACACTTCACAAAACCCTACACTAAACCAGGCATACACCAATAGGGTTGCCACCTTTTCAAATGGCCATAGTGGGACATTTTCGGGACACACGTCAGAATTTACAGGCCGACACATACCCACGGTCAGTACAAAGGATAGAACTTTACTTTTTTGCCTAAATAAAAGCTTATTCTTGTAGCAGTTTAGTTGCTTATTCTGTTTATTGTAACATTTAGGAATTTTAGATACAGAAATAACTATTTTATGCAACTATTACATAAAATATGGGACATAATTATGTCCTACAATCTCAGGACATTTGCCATTTTTAATAATTTTGGTCAGGACACAACCGCCCAAAGAGGGACTGTCCCTCGCAAAGTGGGACAGGTGGTAACCCTATACACCAATAGCTATCCACTTACCCTAACCCAACCCTAACCCTAAGGTCCCCTAACTATCACAAACTCACCTTACCCGCTCCCTAACCCTAACTCACCTACCCCACCCTAACCCTCATGTCCACACAATCGTACATTTACCTGACCCGCGCCCTAACGGTAACTCACCTAACCCATGCCAAATCGCACACTCACCTTCATTCGCACACTTAGCTTAACCCGGTCCATAACCTTCGCTCCACAGTTGAGGAAATAGTGAAGCTGCAGAAACGGCCCACTGAATACTTTCCCTAGGAAAGTATTTGGTGTTCTGCAGCTTCGCTATTTCAAGTGTTCACTCTACTGGGTTCGATATTATAACATTTCAAGTTTTTGGACTTCAGTGTTATAATATAGACCCGCCTAATAACAGTAAGTTAATTGATAACATTTGTTCTGCACTGTATTTTACGTATGACACATGAATGTATCATAGGTTAGAGTGTACTATCTAAAAACAGGTAGTAAACAACCTCGAAATCTAACATGATAGCAGTAGTCATTAAACAATATAGCAAAGTTTGAATATAGATCACAATTTTTAACTACAGAGTGAGGTGTTTTCATAATGAGAAAATAACTTGGTCTGATAGTCAAAAGAACAAGCATAGTACTGTATTTTCATTTAGAAATTACACAGCAACATTTTAATTATTGAAACAATCCTGGGGATTCATTAACATATGTGTATACATCACTCTCAGCCTACACACTTTGTTCAATTTACAGCAACAAGCAGCTGTGTTCATCAAATATGCAAGCTGCTAAGCAGGGCTACACATTTAATGCCACTTGTTTGTGACCAGAACACCTGCCAATGACTATATTGATGTGCACAGAGACTCAAGCACACAAGATAAACAATAGGTTGCAACTACACTCAACCCCACTAACAAACCACACATTGACAGCGCAATTCAAGGCAAGGGCAACTTGGAAGTACATAATTAAGAGGCAGAGAGAGCATAATGAGGAATGAGTAATTATATATAGTAAATTAACATACAAACAACAGTAATTAAAATTATTGAAAACTATAGAGGTAATCCTGTCCACTTAAGGGCACATCTACACAATGAAAAAGAAATGTTTACAAAATGAGGTGACAGGAACACACGAAGAAAGTAAATCTGAAAAATGTAAAATTAATTTAAATTACAGAGGTGAGATAATTATTGGCAGTAGATATATTAGGGGATATTGCATATACTGCAGGTTGGGCATATTATAGGTGTATCCAGGAAGCTATATGTTGTAACAAACATTATGCTGTTGCCTTCATCACCTACCTGTCATTTAAAAAAATGTAAATTCTCAAACTGTTCCCTATGCACTTCAAAAAGGGACTTTTTATTGTCATTTTTTGGTATGTGTGGTGTAACCATTGAAAGTTATTCTAAATCTAAAATTGCCTTAGTAAAGCATGTGCTTTATATGAATGTAGAGTATACAATAGTTTATACAGTTGTAAAATATACTGTATGTTTTCCACTATACATTTCCCAAGACATCCTCAGGAAAATGTTGCAGTCACATGAGTATATTGAGAATGCCTAGCCACACACATGCTGTACATGTATGAACCTACTTTGGCATTGTGATGTATACTCTGGGTGTAATCAAAGGTAATAAATTACATCCACATGATTGAAGTTCAAAAGTATATACAGGTTAAAGAATTGCAACCCTGTCATTGCAATATGTGTATGAAGGAAACAATAATAAAGTTGTTATAGGTTCATAGGTTCATATAAGGTTACTAGGCTAATGGCCCTAGAGCCCTTACAAGCCTAGCCATATATATCCTGAGCTGCCCCAATTGTTGGTGGTTAGGTGAGTGCAGTTTCAAGATAATGGTCTATGGTAGTTAATACTGATGTCCTCTGTCCAGGAGAGACATAGGTGCCACCCCAGGAGTGAATTTGCGGTCACCCATCCATTGATCTAGGTTGCATTTGAAAAGGTTCAGGGAGGATTTCTGTTTTTGTGTGAATTGGAAGCTTGTTCCAGAGAACTGGCAGTCTCTGGGAGATATATCTATCTTTCCAGAATGACCTGTTCACGTCAGAAGCTATGTTAAGATCCCTGAAGAGAGTGACCCTTATGCAGTTTGAATTACAAATGTGTAGCATTTCTATTAGAGCTGTGTCAGAGACTGCCATGTAAGCCAGGCACAGGTCACCACTTAGCAACCTGTAAGAGACAGACTACAATGACAGGGCTTTCAGTCTTTCAGTGTAAGACTTGTTTTGTGTACCCAACAATGTCTTGGTGAGAAACTTCTGTGGTCTCTCCAGTTATTGCAGGTATCTGGTAAGGTGCATGCAAAAGGGAGCATTGTAATTAATTATCGGTCTGATGAGAGCTGAGTATAATGGAATAATAACATCCTTAGATCTAGATGCAATGCTTTTACTTATAAGATGTGCAACATAGAAGGATTTCCTTACTACTGTGGATACATGATGGTCAAAGTTCAGATGGCTATCAACCCAAGTACCCAGATCATGTACTACTGGGTCTACACTTAGGGGGGTGCTGTCCATAATGCAATTAGCAGGTATGCTGGCTTTCCCAAATGGAATAATAATGCATTTTTTATTTAGCATTAATCCATGGCCTTGGCATTTGCACCGATCATCTGTCTGCGTTAACTCTGTCTGCAATATATTAACTTCATCGGGGGACTCAATGATTGCTCCCAGTTTGCAATCATCAGCAACAAGTCATACAAGTTTGCCTAGACTTTTGAGAAATAAATTCTGAGCAGTAAGGGGCCCAGTGCAGAAACCAGCGGTATGCCACTAGTGACTGGTCTTTTGCTAGAGATGAAGTCATCCACTTTGGCAGTATGTGTCCTGTCAGTGAGCCAGTTAGCTACCCATCTGGTAATGGAGAGGTTAATACACAATTGGTGAGAGTTTCTCTATAATACCTGAGTGGGGGATTGTGTCAAATGTCTTGGCTAGGTCAAGGTAGGTGGCATGTACTCTTTCCCTCATCCAGGGCCTTGATGACTTTCTCGAAGAAGTCAGCCATGTTTAACAGACATGAACTGCCTTTAACAAATCTGAACTTGGTTGGGTACAGAGTTTGGAGATTACATATGTCCTTGTTAATAAGGTCCACAATGATTCTTTCCATAGCATTGCAGATAAGGCTAGTCAAGCTTATGGGCCTATAATTCCCAGGGTCAATTGATGGCCCTCCTTTGTGCACAGGGGCTACTGTTGATGTCCTCCATTCAGTCAGAACATAGCCACTTTGCAGGATGTGGTTAAACAGGGATCCAAGTGGGTCTGCTAGGTCATATTTTAAGTTGTCTAAAAGGCAAACTGGAATGTTATGACAATGTACACACCTGTGACAACGTGAAAATTCTGAGAAAAATCACAGACATCTGTGAAACCATTCCAATAATAGTATTAATTCAGAAGAAAAAAGTGTTATGGAAGCAACCTGTGAGTGGTAGAAAGTGAGTGTTTGTATGTGCTATTTATGTATATAGTGAAACTGAGAAGGGCATAACACATACACAGAAGTGTCACATTGACCAGCAGAATAATGATCTGCTATAGGAGATATGAGATGTACAGTATGTATTTTCAAAATGTGGCATATGCTGACATGCACATAAATCAAGGTGCAACTCATGTGTACTCAGTCCCTTGACAACTGGGTTGTATGTGTAGGAATGTCATTATGAATATAACACTATGGCTAGGATGTATGTATGTGTATAACACAAAACAAGAAATAAATAATCTCTGTGGTATCCCTTAAGGCTCAGACAACCCAACAAAACAGTGTAAGACAATTCTCTGCGTGGGAGTCTTTCAATTCCTGTATGTCTAGTTAAGCACTATATATATTAAAAAGCAGAAAAATCATAACATGGAAGTAGAAGTAACACATCTAAAAATGTCCCAAATCAAAAAATAAAAACTTATTTTGAAATATTATTAATATTATACAGAATTATTAACTCTATTAGGTATTCAGAAGTAATCCAAGTAGGGCAGACAGTCTGTTTCCACTTGAAAATCCTTTATTAAGCTCACAGACTGCTTAATAAAGGAAGTTTGAGCAAGAGAGTGTATGAAAATGTTTTGACAATTAGAAATAAAAGCTTCATCTATGCTTTGGCAAAGCATGCAAGTATCTGCATGGTTTCATTAATCTAAGAACTCAGATATTTTAGTATTGTTTTTACATAATAAGCAAATGATCTATTATACACAATTTATCTCTGAGATAAAACATATTTTGAAAAGAAAACAAAATTATAATTAAAAGTTATAATTAGTGTCAACTGATGCATCATGATTTTTAAGTGTTAATATGTGACACCACTTGTATCTGTTTTATTACTTCTGAAGAAGCTTTTAGTGAAATATTAAAGAGAACAAACGTGCTTAAATGAAACATCATTTGCAGCTTTCTCATTTTCCTTTTGAAAAGTATCATCAGTATGAAGCAAAACAATTGTGTGTGTTAAAAGGAGAAGAAATTGATGGAGAAGCTTTCTCCCAGTGTAAATATCACTCCAGAGTGGAAGGGTCCATATCTGGTCTGTTGTTGAATCTATATCTTCTTAGCACTAGAGACACACATACACTCATAGTAATTATACAGTAGTGACTTTGAACCATGCATCTTTCTAGGTTACATAATCTACAATGCAGAGCACCAGCCACAAGCACCACAGACTCTTCATGCTCTCTTCTTAATCTCCATCCACACTTAGTCTGATAACAAATCTGTTTCCTCTAATGTTTATTACAAGATTGCGGTGAGCACACTTATTCTCGGCTGCCAAACCCCTTACTCCCTCCACTCTCCTTGTGTCTAAACTCCTCTGTTCTTCCTCTCTCCTGAGCTCTTTTATATCTTGGTACTAAATTAAGCTTATTCTAAGTGCAATGAATAGTGAGACTATTCTCACTTCTCTGCATACTGCTTGTGTAGAGCTCTCATAACAACTTTGCAGTCCATCTCAAAGTTCTCTAGCTTATCCCCCACTACTAGTTTTGTACTCACCCCAATTAACTTACATTTCTTGATCTCACTGATAGATTTTCTTTATCAGTGATCTGACGCTCGTGGCTCTACCCACTCCTCTACCCTACCCCCATTCGCACACATCCCCAAATCAACTAAACCTATACTCTAACCATTCAAGCCACAGCCTTTCATCACTATCCACTTCCTCTCTAACCATCCAATCATCTCTCACTTCCTTTTTCCATACTTGCTCCTCCCAACACCTGACCCTACATCACCCTATTTCTCTTCCTTCAGCACTATATCTTACTAGTATTTCTGTCCTCCATCATAAACCAGCTCATCCCATTACATAGCTCTCTCCTCCTTACTTCACTTTTACAAAACATGATACATCTTCTCCTCACTACAACTCTACTTTTTCTTCTCTCTGTCTCTAACACCTATCATCACACCTAATATTTATCACGCCTGCCACTACTATCACTTTCTCTCCCATGTACACCTCAAATACTCACTCTTTCCATATTGTTTCTACTTTATTTAGCTACAACACCCACCTTCATAAAATAAAATGGTTTCAAGTGCCCTCTCTGTCTCATGCAATAAAGCTTAAATATACCCTTGTATACCTCAGATACTTACTACTAAATCATCCAGTACTTAAACTACTACTCTCAGGTGATATACACCCCGAACCTTGACCTAACACTTATTCTTCTCTACCCAAACAATCCATCACTACCTCCATTATACCCACCCAACCCTCTCCCCCATTCCTCCCACTGTTATGCCCCTCTATTGAGAATCTTTCCTCCACATCTAACAGAAAGTTAACTTTTCTATCTCTTACATTCAAAGTATCCTAAACTAAGTCATTGAACTTCATTCCTGGATATCTGTCCAAACCCCTGACATTCTAACCCTCTCTGAAACCTGGCTAAAACCACACATATCTGACAGCGAAATATTAACCCTGGCTGCAATATTATCCACCAAGATAGACTCAAGAAAAAATGGGGAGGTATAGCAATACTTTATTCAGAACAGCTATCCCTTTCTCTTCTATCACACTCTCCACCTAATTTCCACCCAGCTGAAGTCGTTTTAGCAAACTGCAAACTGAACAACCATAAAAAATAGCAATTGTTTCCATCTATGTCCCACCAGGAAACAACATCCCTATCCTCGAACACCTTCCTTTCTGGATGTCACAAACCATTTACTACAAAACACTTATAATGGGTGATGTTAACATTGATTGGAATTCACTAAACACTAACTCTCCCACTGCCAGCTTGAACCTCTTTGGCTTCTCCCAACTAATCACTTCCCCACATCTCTGAATAAACACACTAACTCCAGCTCTACACTTGACTGGATCCTCACCCCCAACCCTAACCTTTATCACAGCCCCACCACTCTACTTGATACCTTAAGTGACCATCTTCTTATCCTTATTCAAATACACTCTCTAAATTCTAACAAATCCCATCAATATAAAGACTGTCAAAAACTCTCTAACGTCAACCTAGATACCTTCAATCACTTAATATCCTCAATCAACTGGTCATTCCTCTACAACCTCACCCTTGAGGATGCTGTTTTACAATTCAACACTATATTCCTAAACATCCTAAACTCCCTAGCCCCAGTCCGCAAAATTAGAATTAAATCTACCTTTGCTACTTGGATAACCCAATAAACTCTTTCCCTCATGCACAAAAGAGATAACAACTGGAAAAACTGGAAGAAAAACAAATCACCTTCAAGTCTACAATTTTACAAAGAACTCCATAACTTAACAAAAAAAAACAAAAAACAAATCAATAATGATAAAATAAAATGTTACCTAAAGAGACAAACTAACCCACACTCTAACCCCAAAAAATTCTGGATTACAATTAACAAACTTCTGCAGCCTGGCAGACCCTCTACTCCCTCTCCTTCCCCTGATAGTTCTGCCTTTGACACTGCTTCACTTCTTAACTCCTTCTTTATTGACTCCATAAAGACACTTATAAAACAAGATACAAACACACATCCCTCTCCCTCTCCATCCAGCCACCCCCTACCTCTCCATCTCCTGTCCCTACACCATGTATGAGAGCACTTCTCAACAAACTCAAGACATGCTCAACTTCTGCTGATAGCTTACCACTTATTTTCCTTAAAAGTGCTGCTCACTCCATCACCTATTCTATCTTCATACTCATCAATAGCTCTATTGAAGAAAACATTGTTCCGCAAATTTGGAAAAAATTATGTTATACCCTTACATAATGGAGGCGACAAACAGCTCATGGATTATCTTCTACAAGAAAATCTTCTAACCCCTACCAAACAAGACTTTCGCCCACACCATAGTACATCCACAACACTTAGTATCTTTCACACAAGCTATCTCCAAATCTCGTGAAAATAATAAGCTCAGCTCCTGTCTTTTCCTTGACCTCTGAAAAGCCTTTGACACCGTCTCCCACAACAGTCTCCTATCAAAACTTTCTAGCTTTAATCTCTCTGACTCTGCTATTTCCTGGTTTAATAGGTCTCTCTCAAACAGACAACAGTCAGTAAAATGGCTCTCTCCTACCTCTCCCTTCCTACCAATCCACACTGGGGTTCCCCAAGGCTCTATTCTTGGACCCCTACTATTTAAAATTTTTACTAACAACCTCTACACTTCCTGTCTGCAGTCTTCACTAATTCAGTATGCTGATGACTCTACTATAATTTCCTACTCTGATAATTTCTCTCACCTCCTCACTCTTACTCAAGAATTTCTCCACTTTGTCAAAACTTGGCTAACCTCAAACCAGCTCCTTCTAAATCCTAATAAAACCAAACTTCTCCTCTTATTCCCTAAAACCCTCCACCACCATGAAACTACTTTTACCATCTCTTCACTCAGTAACACAGCTATCAATGTCGAATCCCACACTAAACCTCTAGGGGTCATATTAGATGACCAACTAAATTTGATCTTCACATACAGCCCTGCATTAAAAAGACCCATCAAAAACTTGGCCTGCTCTATAGAAATAAAAAATTATTCACAAATGAATCTAAAACCTCCCTTGCACAAACCTATCACCTAACACCACACTTTTATATGCTGCTGCTGTTCTTACTAACCTACAAACTAATCTCTTGACTAAACTAGAACTCACCTATAACAAAGTTGCTAGATTGCCTTCAAATCAACCCTATCACTCACAAGCCTTCAGTGTCTAGAACTCTTAACGTCAACTTCTTCTGCCTCAGCTACACCTGACTCACTCTATCTTTAACCAATCCAATTCCTGTCCAGCTCTCTCAAACATCTTCTCTCTCTATACTCCTACTCTTACTCTCTGTAGCTCTGACAAACACCTCCTTGAGATTTACAACCCCCCAGAAAACATTGGTAAACCTTCTCTACAACCACTCAGCTGCCAATCCATGGAACAAGCTTCACTATATGTTAGAATGATTCCCAATACTTCCTGTTTCAAAAAATCCTTAAAGGACCTCCTATTAAATTCCTGGACTTGTTCTTGCACTGACCCTACCTAAACTCTTCCCCCACTGCAACTTACATCTTCTTAATCTTACTTTATTTCTAGCCTGCATCTCTGCAATGAAAAGTGCCCTATGACCCCAAAAGTAATATTATATTTTCATTCTGCTGCACATTTTAAAATTGTAAGTTTTATTTGTTTATGTATAGGATACAATTTGTTTTTAGGATTACCTTTTTACTTTCCCCTATGTAGAGTCTTGACCACTGGTACATTCATACTATAGATTTGTTAATCCTTTATGTTACTTTATTTTTAAATGTAAATGTATGTAGTATTTGTTATACTTCATCTTTTATTTCTATATAAACATTAGAGCTTATCTCCTCAGGTCTCATCTGAAAAAAGGGCATCTGCCCAGTTGGACTAACCCTGTCAACAAATGTCAAATGTAAAAAAAAAAAAAATAAATCTAAAGTCTGATTATAACAGTGAGACACAAGGATAACCTCATCACTGGGTTGCAGAGAAGATGTCTTAGCTAAAACGGGAAGAAATTGATGGAGGAACACACTCCTAGTATGAATGTTTCTTTTTGTTTCTCCACTATTGCAGGAAAGGATCTGAGGCAGAGCTGCCTGACACAGTTGAAGCAGATAGTGCAGGAGTTGTGGAAGCAACGCTGACAGATTGTGACCCTGAAGTGCGGGGTTTCTGTGCTGCCTGTGCTAGTGCCAGCAAAGCCACCTGTGGAGGTATGGTGGTCTGATTCCCAGTGGTTCATCTTCCACTCATGCTAATGCTCATTTCTGTTGCAGTAGCAATGTTTCCAGAAAGAAAAAAAAAGAGATATAGGGTTGGGGGAGAGAAAACATATATAATAACATCAATGTTATATCAGATTAATATTTCATAATTTATGAAAATATGACACAGAACTATGTTAACCTTTGCCACATCCTGATATATGTAGGCATTAATGTGCCTAAACTTACATCAGTCTCACGGCCATTATAAATAATATGGAAAGAGATGACTGTAGCATATCTGATATATGTATTCCAAGTAAATACATCAGGTTACAAAAATGGAATAGTAAATGTTATTTAATATTGCAGTTAATGATTTATGCATACTGTCCTGTAATAAAAGTTAATTGCTGCTACTGGGAATTGAACACTTTGTCTAATGCAGTAGTCAGCAGATATTGCAGCAGGCATGTATTCTTGATATTTAGCTTAGGTAGGCCTACTCAGTTGTGTGTGTCTCAATGTCAGATGGACTGATGTCCTGCAATTGTGAAACACTTACCAAGTTTCAGATGTATTATGATCTTGCTTGCACATACTTACCCTGCGCTTCTCTAAGACATACCAATAATTTCTGATGCTCCTCCTTTTTTCTAACAATGCCCTCAGCAGATATACAGAGCAGAAAACAGAAAAAAATAAGATATATAATTAATAAGTGGATGCATGGCCCAGCCATAGCATTGTACTGGCTTGTGATTGTTCACTACTTTTACACAACTCAGGGTTGTTTGCAGTTCTAAATCCTGCCTTCCCTCAGCTCAGGAGGTTCTGCTTGTGCTTCTTCATGTCACTGTAATGGTGATGACATTTTTATCAGTGAATGGAATGCTGTTCATATTGGTGACAGCCTTAGCCATCGGGCCATGTCATTCCAAGCCTCAGCCTTGTACTGAGAACTGGTATAGTCACCCCACAGAAACCTATGGCTGTAGCATTTGATGAGGAGGGACATAAAGATCCTGGCCTCCTGTTCACATGACCTTATAGTTTTAAATAGAAGACCCACCCTCACCTGTGTTTACTATGTCTTCCGAAGAAATTGGCACCTGATTCAAATCTCGTGTGGCAGCTTATGCACAGTGACAGACAACCTTGCCAACTGCATTTGCACAATTGAAAGCACACAAATGGCCTGGAAGAAAAAATTGGGTAAGATTCATTCAAAATACACACAAGGTGTGAAATATGGCAGTGAGACTTGGCCAGGCATGATGCTTATTGTATTTACATGCATTTCAATGAAAACCCCTCAAATGCTTGTGGATGATAACACTTGAATTACATTTCAAAGGATATATTGGCACCTGTAAGCATGCTCTCTGTTATGGAGGAATTTAATAATTCATCCAGTCTTCAGATACAGTGATATGGGATATGACATGCCATGAAAGCTATGATGGGGATAATAATCAGTGTTGGTAAGTGGTTAAATGGCAGAAACTGGGATGTCATGGGTTGGTGGGACATGCAAAATACAAACATATTTGTAATACCACCTGGGATTTGAACCCATGACTAAAAAATATAGCAAAATGCTTATTGTAATTCATTAACTGGCAACACAACAGGAAAACTAATGTTTTGAACTTCTAAGCTGAAGTGTAACCATTTTAACATGTGTGGAGATCTAAGTATGACAAACCTTTATGTGTATGAGCTTCATTTGTTATGTTACTGGAGTTATATGTAAAAGCCAGTATTTATTTCTGTAAATCTATTTCATATGCATTGACATGAGCGACCTGAGTAAAACATGTTTGCGTAGATACCATGCATACTTTAGATGACTGCTGTCCTATGCACCTAATAATTATATGTGTTGAGTCATATTTTTTCCAGTAATCATTTTGTAGATTATAGATATGCAAATGTGGTTTAAATTAATTGTCATCATTGCTATGCTTAACATTCTTTACACGGAATGTAGTCGACTTGTTTAGCAGTTGTTGCACAGAGCTGTATTGCAAATTTAGTTGTTTTAGTTATTGGTTGTACTTCATGTTAAATTCCTAATAAAATTCTGTGTCGCTACATATTCTGCCCCCTCAATAAAATTATCTGCAAACTGGTTTCAAACCCTGCATTAATTCTGCTGTTTCATGATACTTACTGCATTAATACCTTGAGCCACAGCAAAAGGCAACTGACGTGTATCTTGTTCACTTACTACTATCCAGAGTGGTGATGGCAACATAAAGGTAAGCGCAGTGGGGTGTATGCTGGGGAGGGTCAGCATCTACTTAGCATAGAGCTGCTGAATCATCAAGTGTTAGCTAACAGGGCCATGCCAGATCTTGGTCCTGAAATGACACTACTTCCACTGCTCCATCAGCATCTAAGGATGATCCTGGCAGATGTAGGCATGCATCCACTGCTGGGCTCTTGCTCCAATAAGGGCAGCCTTTAGAAGCAACAAGGTTCCACACCCAGACATAGTAGACCATGTGGTCATGGCTATTGTCATAGTCCTGGTGAGATATTATCCAGGAGATAAAGTTCACATTCAGGTAGTTGGGATCATGGAACTAGCAATGTAACTCCTGGTAGAGGTAGTTCTCATGATCAGGGGTGGTGACAGTGAACTGAATCCTCTACCCTGCACAATTCAGACCTGTGCAGGATGTAAGGGCATAGTGCTAGCATAGTGCATGTGCTTTGCAGACCCACACATGGTAAAATTCATCTTGGACATACCACTTTATCACTACTGAATGATTTACATCTGTTGATATTGGTCATGACAATGGAAACACAATGGAAACCTGCTTTTAACCTGATTTTCATTCTTTTGTGTCAGCCTTGCCCTCCTGTAACATCTGCCACCTTCCTAGTGCAAGTAATGGTGACTATGCCCTGCCCTTTGCACACTTCTTTGTGACTTAGGGTTGTGTGTTTGAATCACAGAGTGGATAGCTGATGCTTGCTTCCTCTGGTGCTTGCTTTAATCAAAAGTATTGTACTGATTTGTTTTGTGTTTTTACTTCTCATGTTCAAAAGGTTGTTATATAGTTTGTGATCCTCATTGTATTTATAGTAGTATCTTAGAAATGCAATCCTACTATGTAGTAATTAGTCATTATTCAGCACCTTCTGCACATGATGCTACGATTGCTCTGGTCACTGTTGGGGTGTCTACCCTGGCTAATTTTAATGCATGATGCACAGTATTGGGCAGATTAATATTTATCTTGCATAGATCACACGAGTTACTGCTGATACTCCTGTACATTTGAGCAATGTTTTATCATACAATATTTGCATATGAGGGTAATTATCTCTTCTTTACTGGTTTATCACTTACCTTGGATAATGCTGCTACCACAAGTTGTCTCTTCTGGGGATGACTCTGTCTGATGCTTTCAGAGCACAATCATTATATGGGTAAGTAAAGGTTGCTTATTTTGCATGCATCACTTTTATTCTTTACATGGGCTTAGCTTCTTAGGCTTTCACTTAGATAGTGAGTGTGTGTACTTTCCTTTGCCTCTTAGCCAGGATTATAGCACATAGTGCATGCCTACATCTGTTAGGATCATCCTCAGCTGCTGGTTCTTCCTCAGACTCCTCATCAGTGTCTGCTGGCCCTGTCTGTGGTGCTGAGAACTGCGGTCCTTGGCTTATTGTCCTTGTTGTAGCTGTTTCCTGTCTAGTATATTGTCCAACATGGCACAGACTGTGAGCAATATGGGGGAGGTACTTGGATGATACTGCAGGGCATCACCAGATGCATCTAGACATCAGAACCTTTATTTGAGGAAGCCAAAAACATGTTCTGTAATATTCCTAGTTTCAGCATATGCATTGTTGTAACCTTGCTCGGAGTTGTACGGTTTTCCTATGGGTGTCATGAGACATGGCTCCAGTGCATAACCTACATTTGCCACCAGATACCCTTGTGAAAAGTCAACCCTAGAAAACCTTACATATAGATCATAGGTGTGCCATATGTCAAGACAACTGCCAGCGTTATCTGTATGCACTTTGCAAATAAACCCTTGAATATTACAGACCACTTAAGAGCTGATGGAGTGATATCCTTTCCTGTTGATGTACCTCCTTTCCTGTTCATTAGATAAAGCTTTTATTTCAATGTGTATGTGTGGTTGATGGCCCCCAAAAGCTCAGGGAAGTGTGTGATGACATAGAAATGTTGCATGATACCAGTTCTCTCCTCCGAGGTATGTGAAATTTAAATATGATTACGTATATGCTGTAACACTGCATTTAGAAATTGGTATAATATTCTTAAGGCCGAGGCCTGTGACACCCTAATATATCTTCTAGTGGTCTTTGAAAGGTGCCTGTAGCTAGTATTTATAATGCTTCACATATTTTGTTTTCCACTAGGATGTGTTCTCTATGATTTCCTTGGGACTTCAGGTGAGGGTGACAGAGGTTTCATATTTCCACTAAGTATTACTGTCCACTCTGTAGTGCTCTAATATTTCTGATTGTGAAGTTTGTGATATGACAAAAGGGGTATAAACAATCTACACTTTCTAGACTGAGGTCTGGCAGCAGCAGCACCTTGTATTAAGCCTGTTACACTTAGAGGCTAATGCTGTCTTCCAAAGAGTATTGGAACTGAGACTGAAAAGAAATGCGGAGTGTACACATAAGTTTTGAATGATCTCGAATCACTCCATCATGTTTAATTCTTCATTAGCATATATTTCTCCTACTTAGACCTTCTTGTGCATATTCTGCTACTTACTCTTGTTTTGGAGCCTGGTGTGATGTGCACACAATGCTTAATGAATTCCAGATAGTGCGCTCATAGTTGCTCATCGCCTACATGAAGTTTGGAAGAAGTGTAGACTTTAATGAAGTCAGGCTGATCATTCCAATGACTACTGCAAAGTTCATTTGCCTAGCCACAATTGCTTGTATAAGTTAAATTAATACTACTGTGTCTCTCTGAATTTAGATACAGTGTACAGTATGTGAGTGCAAGTTTAACCAGAGCTTAATATGTATTAATATTCCCTTTACAGATGCAGTACCTTATAGCTTTAGATGGCTAACACAATCTGTGATAATTGTATGATACCTAATCAGCTGTTGTAAATAGAAATAGGCCTTAGTAAAACAGTAAAAGAGTGCAGTTTTTTTTTGCAATTAAGAATAAAATTTGACCTAGATGATGCAATCAGCATATCATAACAAAATGGCTTGATTTGAAATGATTTTGCAACAAGCTATAAACTGAACCTCACAGACTATTCATTTATTGGGAGGCAAGAGTTGTTTTTATTTGTTACTACATAGTCCCCCAGATTCGGCAAGCCCTGTACGGTGTGCAGGAACAGTGCAGGAACTCCAGGAGGCAATATGTCCACCACGCGATCCAGGAATAAGCTGCAGGGACGTGCACGAGCACTCCTGCACTATTCCTGCATGGACGCAGCTCCTGTATGCAAAAACCATGCAAATGAGGTGAATTCGTGATCCAGGAAGCTAGCAGCTAGCCGTGCAGGACTAGTGTAATCATCAGAAATCTACTGGGTTAGTAACCGAGTACATTTCTGCAAACTACAAAACGGAGCCATGACACCTCCAAATAAAGGGTGTATATAATGTGTAAAGCATGCCAATGGCCAAATATATGGCCATTGGCATGGAAAACAGTTTAAAAAAAGAAAAAAATAACTTTTATTTTTTTTTAGCCAATTTCTACTGTTTAAGTGTAGGGCAGGGGCGTGCAAACGGGATCAGGCAAAAAATAAAAAAAAAATAACCTGAAATAAGCATTCTAACTAAAATCACTATTTTGCCATTATACACAATGGCAGGCAGAAGACAACATGGCCAGGAAATAGTGGTTGCTAAGGGGTTAGGCTCAGTGTAGGACCTGTAACTATGCATTAGCAGGCAATCCTATGCAAATGAGGGGAAAGATACTGAATCCCAGATTTCCCCTCAGTGCTAGTCAGCACCCAACAGTGTAAGTGCAGGAATCGCTTGGTCCAAGCCTAAAAGTTAGCTGACATCATAGGGGTGTGTGTGTCAGGCATACTGTAATCAGACTGGAATCCTGTGGCTCGGGTTTGCCCTTAGCTTAGCAGAGCTAAGCAAGGGTGTGTGCCTGAGGCTGCCTAGCACTCTTTACATTGCCTAAGTGGGTGCTCGCGCCGCACAACAGGTTTTAAAGGAAAAAAAAAAAAGTAAACCAGGAAATAGCAGCTCTGTGCACATTTGAGTACTGTGTTTGCATGGTGTGCCCCCGGGCTTAAACAGGAAGGCAATGGGAAGGGAAAGCAGCAGTAGGAAGGTAATCTAGGAGAACTAGCATAGCTGGCAGGTGAAATGTATCAGAATCAGTCAATTACACAGGCAGCAGACCATCCCAGCCCAGAACACTACTATAAACTATGCAAACACCTTTCCCTCTGGTTTTCCCACATACTCTACACCACCGGTGTATACTAGTGGGGAAATTTTAACAAACAAAAACAACAAAATGATAGAGGCTGCAGTAGCTATCATACATTAACATACGGAAGAGGCTGAGGGTGGTGAGGATGAGAATTCTGTCGACAAACCCACAGTGAGGAGACAGAGAAGAGTACACAGATCCAGGGTAACCTACCAGAGGCTACATAATCTGGAGATAGTGGAGCACTATAGGGTGGAGAGGGACCTCCTACAACAATTGTTGGGCTGTGCCGGCCACGCCTGACACACAGATCTAACAGAGGGGAACCCATCTTAGTGAATACAAAGGTATGTGTAGGCCTAAGAATATTAGCCACAGGCACCTTCCAAATGACAACTATGGATATCATGGGGATCTCACAGGCATCAGCATCCAGGGTACTCCACCAGTTCCTGGATGCCATGTCAGCACATGCCTGTGAGCATGTATATTTCCCCAAAACCCGTGAGGCGTTAGACAGCAATATGCATCTCTTCCACCAAATAGCAGAATACCCTGAGGTAGTGGATGCTATAGACTGCATGCACATATGCATTAAATCACCACCCGGTGAGCGGGCTAGGGTCTACATCAACCACACAGGCTTCTCCTCAAGCAACTGGCAAGTCATGTGTGATGTCCAGGGGATTATAATGAATGTGTGTAGTAACTGCCGTGGAAGCTATCACAATTCACACATCTGGCATCTGATGCAGCTGTACCAGAGATTTGCCAGTGGGGACATCCCTTATGGCCACCTAGTGGGGGAAGCTGATTATGCACTGGAGCTGTGGCTGATGACACCCATCAGAAATACACACACACCCGAACAAGAACTCCATAACGAGGCACATGCACAGACCAGAATTATAATAGACCATGTGTTTGGGATGCTCAAGTCATGGTTCCAGTCCATGGACACATCCGGTGGTGCCTTGCAGAACTCACCAGCTACATGTACTCAAATTGTCATCATATGTGCCATGCTACACAATATGATCCTGCAGAAACAGCTGCAGCAGGAACAGATCACGGGGCAGGGCCACCAGCCCACCTCACCATTGCTAAGACCTGCACAGGCACAGAGTGACTCAGAGGAGGAACAACCTGAGTCTGCCCCACTAGGCAGAAGGAGGCATTCCCAGTATGCACTGGCCTTGGCAAAGAGGCAACGCATAGCACATACACTGACACAGTAGGGACCCAGGGAATGACACCTCTCTCTGACTCGCACATACAGTAAAAGGGATGCCAAATATGACACTACCTGTGCTCAACCATGTATAGGGAGTGTACTATGTGCATCCGACATAGGCAGCCCTCCAACACCATCCTCAATACTGGAACAGCCACAAGGTAAGTCACTGTTCTTACCAATTGCCAAATGGAATAGTATGTGTTGTTAATTGTATCTATGGTATGGATGTGAGCATGCAAGATAATCGGGTGGCTGAATGGTATGCCAGCAGACAGCAGACACATATAGTGGCAGCATGAGATCTGTAACAAATACTGGTGACACCATAGTAGCCAGTACTACACATGGTGACAAACCCTACTGCAGGAAATGTGCTGGGCCACATGTGTGCCCATATGACACACATGCCAGACAGGGAGGTTCACATACCCAACAACAGTCTCAGCCAGCAGGACAGGTGTAGACAAACACAAACATATGTTGTGCTAAGAGGAGAAAACACCACACTGGAAATGGAAATAATTTCGTAAGCGCTTTTGTTTACTAAAAATATGTAAACTTCTTCAGACATTTTTAAACCAACAAACAAATGTTTAAATACATTAGAAATAATGATGTCATTTCCTAAAACAACCACCCCACCCCATTTTAAAGTACCAGAATGTTTACTAAAAACATATATAACTCCATAGGTTCATAGGTTCATACTAGGCTATCTGCCCTAGGGCATTTATAAGCCTAGCCAGAGAGTGTCTGGCTTTCACCACCCATTTTAAATTAATTTTGCTATGCCCTTTTTCGAGGATTGGCCTCTGTCTAACAGTGACACAGAAGTGATACCCGGGGTAAACCTACAATCTCCCATCCACTCATCAAGATTCCTCTTGAAGAGAGTCAATGAGGGACTTCGCCTAACCTGGACTGGGATTTTATTCCAGAGTGAAGGGAGCCTCTGGGTTATGAATCTGTCCCTCCAGCATGTCCTATTTATTTCAGTGCTGAGGTTCAAGTCTCTCGAGCGCGTAGATTGATGGGATTTGGATTTTCTGAGGTGCAGCATGTCCATTAATTCCGGGTTGGACATGGCTTTATACGTCAGGCACAGATTGCCTCTGAGCAGGCGGTATGCCACTGAGTAGAGCTGGAGTTTCTTTAACCGGGCAGCATATGGCATCTGTTTGAGCCCTTTGATCCTCTTGGTGAAGTACTTTTGGGGTCTTTCCAGTTGCTGCAGGTGTCTGGTAAGGTACATCCCAAAAGGGGCATTGTACTCCATTATGGGCCTGATGAGGGATGAGTAAAGAGGCACGATGACCTCCCCTGATCTAGATGTGAATCCCTTCATGATTAGGTGGGCTATATAAAATGTTTTTCTAACCACTTTGGTCACGTGGTTGTCAAATGAGAGATTGCTATCAACTTGGGTCCCCAGGTCCCTAATTACTTCTTCTGTACTTAATGGATTACCAGCTATGTGGTAATTTGTGGGCACTTTGTTTTTGCCAAAGGGGATGACCATACACTTTTTGGCGTTTAGCTTGAGGCCATGGCTCTGGCACCAGTTGTCTGTTTCTATGAGGCCCTTTTGGAGGATGCTTGTGTCGGCTGGAGAGTCAATTATGGTGCCCAGTTTGTAGTCATCTGCAAACTTGGTCAGCCACAGTCCTTCCGTGTTGGCCTGTACCTCCAAGAAATATATACCGAACAAGAGAGGTCCCGGGACTGAGCCTTGTGGGACGCCACTTGTAACTGGTTTGGAGTCTGCCAAGGCTCCAGCAATTTTAACCATGTGGGTTCTGTCCTTGAGCCAGTGTGCAACCCATCTCGTGACATAGGGGTTTATATTTAAGCTGGTGAGCCTATCTATAATGCCCAAGTGGGGTATTGCATCGAAGGCTTTTGCGAGGTCCAGGTAGTCTGTGTGGACCACCTTCCCCTCTTCAATGGCCTTGGTGACTGTTTCAAAGAAATTGACCAGGTTTAAGAGGCAGGATCTGCCCCTAACAAAGCCGAAATGGGTAGGATCCAGTGTCTGTAGGTCCACAATATCTTTATTTATGAGGTCCATGATGATTCTTTCCATAGCTTTGCAGAACAAGCCAGTCAGGCTTATGGGACGATAGTTTCCAGGATCCGTTGAGGCACCACCTTTGTGGAGAGGGACCACTGTTGCTGTATGCCACTCTTTGGGTACATATCCTGTAGTAAGGCTGAGAGCGAACAGTAGTTCCATAATATCAGCTCATTAAAATAATCACAATACAAGCTAAATATATCCATATAGATACAATACAAACTAAGTATATACATATAAGTAGTTGTTCCTACTATGAAATGAGATACCAGGTCCGCCAGCAGAAGCAATAATTCAAAAGGCAGTATGTAAACCGTCTTTATTTGAAAAATAAAGAAAACAAAACTGTAAATCCACAATCAGAGACAAGCGCTTTCGCCCGGATACCTTCCAGGCTTTATCAAGTCAATAACATTGTGCAGCCTTAAGCGACTGCTTAAGTAGCTGTGTTAATTAATCACATGCCAAGTTAAAAATGCATGCACAATTAAACAACATTTTCTGATTGCTTACATTAATAGAAAACATTAAAAAAACATTGTTTAAAAAACATTAAAAACAAGTTTAAAATTATTATGAGCTTAAAACCATGGTAATTGGTATATAATGGTACAAAGCTGTTTTTTATATATGAATACAGATGAAAACTTTTAAGGGTTTTATTTGTTTCATCTGCTTCATAAAGTGCAATGTGCTTTGTAATGCCACTAAATTGAATATTTGTGTACCATGGCACGGTGGTATGGGTGACCACCGTGACAAATAATTTACATGTGTATTTAAAAATTCATTTTCCTGAGGAAATATTCAATGAATATAATAAGATAAAAAAAGGTAGGAAAAGGTAAAAATTAAATAAATGAGGAGGTGACGTAACAGGGCAAAGGGAGGGAAAAAGGAAAGAGCAAAGATAGAGAAAAGGGCTTTTAGTTTTAAAATGCTTTTGATTGAAATCACATCATTTAGACCTGGCGGCACTAAAGCATTCAATTTCAACTGCCATAAAACTTCCTTCTCTTCGAGTTTGACCAGTGGGATGACCCCTACCATTTTCAAATACCTTTCCAATATCTAAAAATAAAAAATCATGTTCGGGAAATGATAAAATGTGCCTGGCTAAGGCATTATTAATGTTCCCTTTATGCATTGCATAACAATGCTCATATATCCTTTTCTTGAGTGGTCTATTGGTTTTCCCTATATAAAAAGCGGGACATTTTGAACATAAACCTAGATAGACCACTCCCCTTGTATTACAATTATATTTATCATTAATATGGAACTTTTTCCCTCTCACTGTAAATGAATTTCCTACTTTGATGTATTTACACGAGCGACAGTTTTCACCATAGCTCTCAACCTTCCACAGCCAAAATGAGGAACACTTGCCTTCATAATGTGGAACAAATGGGCAAAATGTGGAACACATACTACTGGCTTACTAACAACTTCAACTAGAAAGGTCATATGATGGTTAAAATATACTGGTTTTACTTAAAAATAAAATCCTTTAATGAATTAATATGATTAATTTCTATTTACCATGGATTTCACTTAAAAAAATCCCTAAAACTGAATGTGTGACAGACTTTTTCAATGTGGAACTTTGAGGAACTTCGAGGAACATGAACTTTTTAAGACCCCAAATGAGGTACGTTCCTCGTAATGAGGTACACTTGAGAGGTATGGTTTTCACACTTGAACATTCCACAGTATGGTCGATAACAATTAGAGTTATTATTTTCAATCAATACTTTCAAATTCTTCCCCCTTCGAAAAACTACATGAGGGCAATCAGCAATATATTTACTAATTAGTTGGTCCTCAAACAAAAAACACCAGTTTTTAGTAATAATTGATTTCAAAAGTGGGGCATCCAAAGAAAATGTAGTAATAAAACTCGATCTGCTTACAACTTCACCAAAGTTGTTCTGTTGAATGCAACTAACATCTTTCATAGGATCAAACAATAATGAACAATCAGATGCAGTTGTCAAGTAGTTTGAAATATTAGCTACAGACCTGACAACCATTTTACATTTTTTTTATGTTCAAAATTGGTTTAAATGACCCACTAGTCCTTTTATTAGACACCTCCTCAAAAAGATCTTCGATCAATTTAATAGGATAACCACGTTTGACAAACATATCCCTTAATAAACTGCATTCTTGCAAGAAATCATTCTCCAAAGTAACCATCCTAGAAGCTCTAACAAGTTGCCCCTTGACAACGCCTCTCTTCTGATAATAAGGATGGCAGCTGGAGAAATGCAAAAATGCATTAGAATATGTGGGTTTCCTAAAAATTTCAGAAATAAAACTGTTCCTAGTGGGACTTTTTATTAATTCAACGTCCAAATAGGAAATCCGATCTATTTGGAATTCCCATGTAAATGTTAAAAAATTGGCAAATTTCATGATATGTTGCATAAAGGTAACAGCAGAACTTTTATCACCCTTCCACAAAATAAATATATCATCCAAATAATGGATGTACCATGCGGTCATTTCCTGAAAGCAGGATCTGGAAACAGATATTGCTTTTCCCAGAATGCCATCACTGTGTTTGCAAAAGTTGCTCCACATGGGGACCCCATGGCTACACCCGTTTTCTGTAGATAAAATTGTTTGTTAAACAAAAAATAATTATTGTTGAGAACCAATTCCAACAAGTAAATAATTAAATCAATAGTTGGTCCTTCCAGCTGCTTTTCTAAAAGAAAGTCCCTCACCCATTCACACCCAATATCCTGTGGAATAGAGGTGCAAAGATCACAAATGCCTATTGTGAGAAAATTAAGACTCTCATCAAAAGAAAGACTATTAATGGCCACCAAAAATGCCCATGAGTCTTTACAAATTTGTGTTTCATTTGATAAAGCCTCTTTAAGTTTTAAATCAACATATATCGCACAACCATACGTGATGGATTGTCTCCCATCGATGATGGGATGGAAGGGGGGGTTTTGTAGCTTTTTATGAATTTGTGGTAGCCCAAATAAAGTCGGGGTAACTGGATGGGTGATCTCCAAATAATTCAAAAGGTCCAAATCAATGCGACCTTCAATAAACAAATCCTTAATGAATGCGGTAATTTTATGGTAAGCCCCATTTATTTAATTTAAGGACACCTTTATGTAGGCCTCACTGTTAAGTAATGACTCCATATTCAAAAAGTAATCGTCATTGTTCATGAAAACCAAAGCACCCCCCCTTATCTGGTTTCATAATGCAAATGTTGGCAAATTTAAGCCCATTTCAAGAATCTCTTTCTGATTGGGTAAGATTGTGGTCTACTTTATTGTGTTGGCAACATGTCCCCATGAGTGTCCTAAAATCATTTTCACATATGTTTTCAAATAAAGCAATAGTTGGATGCAAAACTGGGTTAAAAATACTGGCAACCCTAAGATCCTTGGTGAGACTAGAATTGTTACCTAATAAAACATTCAAATTAAGTTTCCTCGTGAAAGTTTTTAGGTCAACAAGGATCCTTGCCAAGTTACTTTTAAAAGTAGGGACAAAAGTAAGCCCTCTGGCAAGCGTGTCAATAAGCACAAATTCAGGGGTAAAAGAAGAGTATTTAAAAATCTTAAAATCCCGTGTGCTATTGAAAAGAATGTTCAAGCTATACTGCTCGCCTTCAATGGAAGCAGTAGTGTTCAAGTTACTGGAGGAAGTTATCTCCTCCTTTTGTTCTGTTTCTTCTTCCTCCACTGGTTTTGATGCTGTACCAGATTTTGTTGCCCCCCCAGTATTCAATTTCTTGCGAGCTTGAAAACCCTGGTTCAGATTAGAGTTCATAGCAGTGTTAGAATCAGAATCATTATTCCTGTGTTTACTTGCAAGTCTCTTGCTTCTTCTAACCGGTGAAGTAACAATACTGTCATTAAGTGGAACGTCATTATTATCAAATTCAGTAGAAAAAAGTCACTAGAAATGTCCTGGTCATTATTAATAATTGTTTTACCTCTACTCGAAACATTGGAAGGAGGTAAAGGGTAGGCAACACCCTTTTCATATGCAACAGAGTCCTTGTTTATATCTTTTATTTTTGACAAAACACTTTCCATACTTGGAAAATATTTGCAGAAAATCATATTTATACCTTGGGAACTCCTCATCAAGCCTAATGCTAGTGTCCAAATCCACCAGTTCTTTCTTAAAAATTTCAATCTGTCGAGCATAATCCTTAATCAAACAGTCCATTAGTTCCATACCCTGTCTATCAAAAAGACAAAGTAATTCCTTGTGAAATGGAGAGTTCACAACCAAACCTGTGGAGAACCTCCATTGCCTAAGTCCCTTAGGGACTTGTTTCCTTTTAATACACTCTGCCAAGTACTGAATTTCAATCTGAAACTTTTTTAAATTTAAAAAGTTTAAAATCAAACAACTTCAATTTGTTAGATAACAAGTTCTCAGTCCCAATGGAACTCCTCGTACTATTGTTATTAAAGCTCCCATCAGTAAAACATGCTGGATCTTTAAGCTAGTCATTTAATGATGGTAAAAAAGTTAGCGTACTTACTGCATTCAAATTTGGCGTGTTAGAATGGAAACGTTCATCAATTACATTTGGTACAGAAGTCCGGACACCAGAAGAAGGCAAAGCCTATGAATTAGAAGTGCCCACACTGGTGTTTCCCCAATCCTGCGATCCTAGGGTGGGCTCAGAATTACCAAGCACCAAATATTGAACCAAACTGTTCAAACCAGCATTACCAGAACTCCCAGATCCTCGAGGTAAGACGGTTGTAACTTGATTTGCTAAGCAGTCGACCCATTGTGAAATTAATTCAATGAGGGCTGTAAGTTTCCCCTTCACAGTGGATTCAATATTAGAAGGCTGTTCAACACTACTAGGAAATGAATCCATAGTTTCAAACAAAATTTGCGATCCAGACACGGTGTTATTCTCCATAAAAGACAGACCACAAAATGGTAGGGGAGGTCTCACTGGTCTTAAACTCGAATAGAAGGAAGTTTTATGGCAGTTGAAATTGAATGCTTTAGTGCCACCAGGTCTAAATGATGTGATTTCAGTCAAAAGCATTTTAAAACTAAAAGCCTTATTGAGATAGTAGGAACAACTACTTATATGTATATACTTAGTTTGTATTGTATCTATATGGATATATTTAGCTTGTATTGTGATTATTTTAATGAGTTGATGTTATGGAGTTATATATGTTTTTAGTAAACATTCTGGTACTTTAAAATGGGGTGGGGTGGTTGTTTTAGGAAATTACATCATTATTTCTAATGTATTTAAACATTTGTTTGTTGGTTTAAAAATGTCTGAAGAAGTTTACATATTTTTAGTAAACGAAAGCACTTACAAAATTATTTCCGTTTCCAGTGTGGTGTTTTCTCCTTTTTCGTTGAACTTGTCATGAATTTATTGAGTTTATTTGTGGTCTGTCTTTTATGGAGAATAACACCGTGTCTGGATTGCAACTTTTGTTTGAAACTATGGATTTGTTTCCTAGTATTGTTTTAAAGCCTTCTAATATTGAATCTATTGCGATGGGGAAACTTACAGCCCTCATTGAATTACTTTCACAACGGGTCGACTGCTTAGCGAATCAAGTTGCGACTATCTTACCTCGAGGACCTGGGAGTTCCGGTAATGCTGGTTTGAACAGTTCGGTTCAACATTTGGTGCTTGGTAATTCTGAACCCACCCTAGGATCGCAGTATCGGGGAAACACCAATGCGGGCACTTCTAATTCATCGGCTTTGCCTTCTTCTGGGGTCCGGACTTCTATACCGAATGTAATTGACTAACGTTTCCATTCTAACATGCCAAATGTTAATGCAGTAAGTACGCTAACTTCTTTACCATCATTAAATGACTGGCTTAAAGATCCAGCCTGTTTTACCAATGGGAGCTTTAATAACAATAGTACGAGGAGTTCCTTTGGGACTGAAAACTTGTTATCTAACAAATTGAAGTTGTTTGATTTTAAACTTTTTAAATTTAAAAAGTTTCAGATTGAAATTCAGTACTTGGCAGAGTGTATTAAAAGGAAACAAGTCCCTAAGGGACTTAGGCAATGGAGGTTCCCCACGGGTTTGGTTGTGAACTTTCCATTTCACAAGGAATTACTTTGTCTTTTTGATAGACAGGGTATGGAACTAATGGACTGTTTGATTAAGGATTATGCTTGACAGATTGAAAGAACTGGCGGATTTGGACACTAGCATTTGGCTTGATGAGGAGTTCCCAAGGTATAAATATGATTTTCTGCAAACATTTTCAAGTATGGAAAGTGTTTTGTCAAAAATAAAAGAGAATAAGGTGAAAAAATTAAACAGGGACTCTGTTGCATATGAAAAGGGTGTTGCCTACCCTTTACCTCCTTCCAATGTTTCGAGTAGAGGTAAAACAATTATTAATAATGACCAGGACATTTCTAGTGACATTTTTTCTACTGAATTTGATAATAATGATGTTCCACTTAATGACAGTATTGTTACTTCACCGGTTAGAAGAAGCGAGAGACTTGCGAGTAAACACAGGAATAATGATTCTGATTCTAACACTGCTATGAACTCTAATCAGAACCAGGGTTTATAAGCTCGCAAGAAATTGAATACTGTGGGGCAACAAAATCTGGTACAGCATCAAAACCAGTGGAGGAAGAAGAAACAGAACAAAAGGAGGAGATAACTTCCTCCAGTAACTTAAACACTACTGCTTCCATTGAAGGCGAGCAGTATAGCTTAAACATTCTTTTCAATAGCACATGGGATTTTAAGATTTTTAACTACTCTTCTTTTACCCCTGAATCTGTGCTTATTGACACACTTGCTAGAGGGCTTACTTTTGTCCCTACTTTTAGAAGTAACTTGGCAAGGACCCTTGTTGACCTAAAAACTTTCACGAGGAAACTTAATTTGAATGTTTTATTAGGTAACAATTCTAGTCTCACCAAGGATCTTAGGGTTGCCAGTATTTTTAACCCAGTTTTGCACCCAGCTATTGCTTTATTTGAAAAAATATGTGAAAATGATTTTAGGGCACTCATGGGGACATGTTGCCAACACAATAAAGTAGACCACAATGTTACCAAATCAGAAAGATATTCTTGAAATGGGCTTAAATTTGCCACCATTCGCATTATGAAACCAGATAAGGGGGGGGTGGGTTGGTTTTCATGAACAATGACGATTACTTTTGGAATATGGAGTCATTACTTAACAGTGAGGCCTACATAAAGGTGTCCTTAAATGAAATAAATGGGGCTTACCGTAAAATTGCTGGGTTCATTAAGGATTTGTTTATTGAAGGTCGCATTGATTTGGACCTTTTGAATTTTTTTGAGATCACCCATCCAGTTACCCTGACTTTATTTGGGCTACCACAAATTCATAAAAATCTACAAAACCCCCCCTTTTGTCCCATCATCGATGGGAGACAATCCATCACGTATGGTTGTGCAAAATATGTTGATTTAAAACTTAAAGAGGGGTTTATCAAATGAAACACAAATTTGTAAAGACTCATGGGCAGTTTTGGAGGCCATTAATAGTCTTTCTTTTAATGAGAGTCTTAATTTGATCACAATAGACGTTTGTGATCTTTACACCTCCATTCCACAGGATATTGGGTATGAATGGGTGAAGGACTTTCTTTTAGAAAAGCAGTTGGAAGGACCAACTATTGATTTAATTATTTACTTGTAGGAATTGGTTCTCAACAATAATTATTTTTTGTTTAACAAACAATTTTATCTACAGAAAACGGGTGTAGCCATGGGGTCCCCATGTGGAGCAACTTTTGCAAACACAGTGATGGCATTCTGGGAAAAGCAATATCTGTTTCCAGATCCTGTTTTTCAGGAAATGACCGCATGGTACACCCGTTATTTGGATGATATATTTATTTTGTGGAAGGGTGATGAAAGTTTTGCTGTTACCTTTATGCAACATATCATGAAATTTACCAATTTTTTAAAATTTACATGGGAATTCCAAATAGATCGGATTTCCTATTTGGATGTTGAATTAATAAAAAGTCCCACTAGGAACAGTTTTATTTCTAAAATGTTTAGGAAACCCACATATTCTAATGCATTTTTGCATTTCTCCAGCTGCCATCCTTATTATCAGAAGAGACGGGTTGTCAAGGGGCAACTTGTTAGAGCTTCTAGGATGGTTACTTTGGAGAATGATTTCTTGCAAGAATGCAGTTTATTAAGGGATATGTTTGTCAAATGTGGTTATCCTATTAAACTGATCGAAGATCTTTTTGAGGAGGTGTCTAATAAAAGGACTAGTGGGCCATTTAAACCAATTTTGAACATAAAAGAATGTAAAATGGTTGTCAGGTCTGTAGCTAATATGTCAAACTACGTGATAACTGCATCTTATTGCTCATTATTGTTTGATCCTATGAATGATGTTAGTTGCATTAAACAGAACAACTTTGGTGAAGTTGTTGTAAGCAGATCGAGTTTTATTACTACATTTTCTTTGGATGCCCCACTTTTGAAATCAATTATTACTAAAAACTGGTGTTTTTTGTTTGAGGACCAACTAATTTGTAAATATATTGCTGATTGCCCTCATGTAGTTTTTCGAAGGGGGAAGAATTTGAAAGTATTGCTTGAAAATAATAACTCTTAATTGTTATCGACCATACTGTGGAATGTTCAAGTGTGAAAACTGTTGCTGGTGTAAATACATTAAAGTAGGAAATTCATTTACAGTGAGAGGGAAAAAGTTCCATATTAATTTTATTTTATTTTATTTTTATTTTACATTTGTTGACCGGGCTAGTCTAGCTGGATAAATTTCCATTTTCAGTAGAGGCCCGGGGAGAAAAGCTCCACAGAGTGAGATACATTCTGAGATGAAGAAAAAAAAAATTTTTTTTTTATACAAACACAAATTGTTATACAAAAATGTACTAACAGTACTAATAATAATGAACATCTAAGAGTTAGTAATAGAGTTAGCAAGCAAAAACATTTAAAAATAAAAGATAACACTCTTATGTATAAAAAACTACTACATGAGTTAGTTACTATAACTACTCCATACAGTTCAATTCTCAATTAACAAGTAGGAAAAATATTGATTGGATTAATATGGAAAGGAGCAAGGGTAAGGAGAAATAATGAAGGTGGGAATAGAAAGTGGTGACAATAAGAGTGGATGCACTGCAGGATAGCAAGTAGGGAGAAGAGAAAAGAAAGTCAGGAAGCAAGCAGAGTAGAAAGGAGAACAGAAAAGGTTCTGTTGGGTAGTAATAGAGATAGACTAATCAGGTTTATTACAGGAGCAAAGCCAGTGATTTTGGAAATGCATTTTAATGTTTTGTTTGAAGAGGGGCAATGAAGTTATCTTTGTTAAGCTAGTGGGTAACAAATTCCATTTTGTCCCAATAGCATTGGTAAATAGAGAGTCACCAGCATTATTATTAGACTTTGTTGAGCTTGTCAGAAGTTTGCTGGATGAGCGGAGAGAGTTGAGATTTTTATAAGGGGTTATGAGTTGAGAGAGTATGGGGGTGTTATTAGGTTGGTATAGTATTTTATGGGCAATGCAGAGTTGATGGATTAAAAGATAGTTTTGAAACTCAGGCCAGCCTAGAAGTTGTAAGTTGAGGCAGTGATGAGTTCTATAGGGATTACCAGTAGCAAAGCAGGCAATGTTATTATAACAGGTCGTCAGTTTGCTAAGGCTGGTTTTTTTGAGGTTAGTGAAGATAGGCGCAGCATATAGAAGAGTTGATATAAGATGAGAGTGAGCAATCCTTGTTCTGGTAGGTGGTGTAAGAAAAGGTCTGATTCGATATAAGGATCCTATCTTTCTGTTAACTAACTTTATGGAGTTGTTAATGTGTAGGTCGAAAGAGAGTTTATTGTCAATTGTAATACCTAATAATTTAGTTGAAGTGTCGGGTAAGATAACAGTGGCGCTGTTTGAAGAGATGGAGAAATTTAAGGGGGAGGTTCTAGATGTGGGAGAAAAAAGAAGAAGTTTGTTTTTTTTGGCATTTAGTAAGAGGAAGTGATTAGAGAACCATGTTTCTACTGTACTGAATACTTTTTGGGTGAGAGAGGTTAGTTCTGGGGTAGAAGGAGCTGAGCAAATGAGTGTTTAATCATCTGCATATTGAATGCAGATTGCTTGAGGGATTGTAGTTTGAAGATCATTAATGAAGAGGGAGAAAAGAAGTGGGCCGAGGATAGAGCCTTGAGGAACCCCAATGAAAACAGGCAGGAGAGATGAGATGTGATTATCCCAGAGAACAGATTGTTTTCTGTCAGTGAGGTAAGATTTAAACCATTTAATAGCTGGGGGATCAAATGAGATGGATTCGAGAGTATTAAGTAATAAGGGGTGGTTTACCATATCGAATGCTTTGGAGAGGTCAATGAAGAGGGCAGAAGAGAGTAAGTTGTTGTTTCGGTTCTGGTTTATAGTCTCTACAAAAGAAAGTAGGGCAGTGGTAGTACTGTGATGTGGACTAAAGCCATTTTGGCAGTTTTCTATTATGTTATGTTTTGAGAGATATTGTACGAGTTGAAGGTGGATACATTTTTCCATAATTTTGGACAGCGGTGAGAGGAGGGCAATGGGCCTATAGTTGGAGTAGTCAGTTGAGTTTCCACCTTTGTGAAGAGGGATTATACGAGATACCTTCCATACTTCGGGGATGATTCCTTCACTAATTGTCCTATTTATAAGAATAGATATGGGATATGCAACAACCTTAGCAGCCTTTTGAAGAAAAAGGGAAGGGAGTTTATCAGCAGAGGGGGTACATGGTTTTAGCTTAAGAAGAAGTCTGTGAATATATGATGTGGGGATAGGCTGTAGAGAAAAGTTAAAAGAGGAGTTGGTTGGTTTACTCAGAGGACAGAAGTTGTTAGCATTAAGTTGTTTAGCTAGTGCTTGGATAGTTTCAGTGAAGAATGAGTTAAGAGCATCTGCAGTCTGTTGTGGGGTATCAGGGTCTGCATTTAGAGGGGAAGGTGTTTTGGAAGTTCCTGGAGAGAGGAGTTTATTGATTGAGGACCAGAAAAGTTTAGAATTGTTAAGATGGGTTTGTTGAAGGTCAATATAGAATTTCTTTTTATCGGCTATGACTGCTTTTTTAGTTAGATTTCTATGCTGTCTGAAGAGTTGGAGATCTGTTTTATTTCTGTGGGATCTCCATCTGGCCCAGACTTTATTCCTAGCGAGAATAAGATTTTTGGTTTCATGGGAGAGCCAAGGGGCTGTATTGAATTTTATTCTAATAGCACGTTCTGGTGCATGTGTGTCAAGAATGGATAAAAATATTTTGTTAAAATGTAGTACTGCATCTTCAAGAGGAAGTGTTTTTAATGGGTTCCAGTTACATGCGCTGAGTTTGGCTTGAAATAGGTCAGGATTAAAATGTTTGATGGTACGTATTTTTCTAGTAATGTGGGGATTTGGACAGTCAGTTTTTTCTCTTGTTATAAAAGTTAAGGAGTGGTCACTAACATCGTCTGGCAAGGTTCCTACTTTGTAATTAGTTTTTGGTCTGTTTATAAGTATCCAGTCTAAAATACTTTCTTGATTAGTGTGTTTATTGAGCCTAGTAGTTAAGGTAATGGTTTGGGTGAAGCCGTGAAGGTTAATATGGGATGAAGGATTGTCTGCATTAATGCTATTCCAGTCTATGTTCAGGTCACCTAGAATGATGGTTTCCTGTGGATAAGTAGTTGATATGCAACTAAGATAATCTTGAGTATTGGAATATTGTTACCAGGAGGCAGGTACAGACAGATGATATATATGGATTTTTTGGAATTTAATTGGAGTTTGATAATGATGGATTCTATCTTGCTGTCTTGAGATGATAGGGGTGGAAGGCTAGTGATATTTAGGTGTTTTTTAAAAAGAATAGCAACACCACCACCTTTTCTTTTGGGACGATCGAATCTTACTATGTTATAGCCTTGGGGAATTATTTCAGTGTCTTTAGTGCTAGGTTTTAGCCAGGTTTCTGAGAGGCATAGAATATCAAATGAGTGTATGTGAAGGAGGGCATGTAGGTATGGTACTTTGTTGTTTAAGCTTTGGGTATTAAGATGTCCGATTAAGAAGCTGTTATTGATTTTGGGCGTATATACTGTGGGGGAAGAGAGTGAAGGGCCAGGGTTAGGGTGGATATCACCATCTTGAAGGGTAGGATTGCTACATTTGATAACCAGGTAGAGTTTATGTAAGGTTAGAATTTTATTTTTGTTATAAGTTGTCAAGACATAGTTGAGATGTCTAAGTCTGTGGAATTTTGGTAGTTGAAAATTGGGGGTTGATGAAGTAAAATGATAAGAGATAAGTGGAGTGATGACTGTAGAGGTGTGTTTATGTGGAAGGAGGGATAGAGTATCAAGTGATACCTTGTAAGAGGATAGGAGATAGATTGAGCATAGGGTGAAGAGTAGTAGGAATGACAGTAAATGCTGGCTATGCAGGTAGGTAGCCATGGTAAGATGTGTTTGAGAAGGTAGAGAAGGCAATAGAGTGTATGGGAGGCAGGTTGTAAAAGGGATATTCTACTGTAGAGTAGATATAAAGGTATAAAGGAATAGGGAAGAGTGGACAGTAGAGTGGTGAGGATTAATGTGAGATAGATAAGGAAGAGATGTAGAGAGTTGGAATGGGAAAAATACAGTGGGAGTGTGTTGTAGAGGTGGGGTGTGTGGGTGGGATGAAGTTTGAGCGGGAAGGAGAAGTATTGGAAGTGAGGGATAGGGGAGTGGCTAACAGTACTATAAGGTTAGGACCCCGGTGGGTGGGTGGGAATTGGGGGTAGGGAGGGGAGCGGAGTGAGCCTGTAGGGCGAACGGAGCGGGTACACACAACAGAGGTGGAGAGCGGAGACAATCAGAAATGCTGGTAGGTATGGCAGGAGCAAACAGTATATGGAAGGAGGAGAAAGACAGGAGACCAAAGTAGACCAGAGGAATAGAAATAGTTATACAGGAGTAAGTAGAGAACAAGCAGTAGGAGGTAAGGTCGAGAGGGGTGAGGAGGAGCTGAGAGGTCAGGCACTGTACTGGAGCAGTACCAGCACTATTAGCAGGGAGATAGGCAGACGGAAAGATAGAATATCGAGCTTAGGGAGATAGGGAAAGTGACAAATAACTTTAAGGGCTGATTCTAGGTATGAGAAGTAGTGATGGAGAAAGAGAATAAGGAGAGCGCCACCTAGTGGCTAGGGCAGGGAAAAGAGGGAAAAGTATCAAGAAAAAAGAGAGTAGTGTAGAGGCAGGAGAAGGCAAGAGTAAGGGGATATGAGAGGGAGAGGTACCGGCTGCTAGGCACACAAGCACAGGGAACTAATACACTCTATAGGTTGGCTGAAGCAGAGGCTAAAAAATCATCAGTGCAGAGCCCATAACCTACTTTGGTTCCTTGATAGAGGAGTAAATAAGGGAGGCAGATAGTCTTTCAGTACTGTAGGCAGGCAGGGAATCTTCCGTCACCTGTAGGGCAGGCAGGTCAATATTCAAAAGGGATTGAGCTGAGAACTATTTTGGTTCCTTGATAGAGGAGTAAATAAGGGAGGCAGATAGTCTTTCAGTACTGTAGGCAGGCAGGGAATCTTCCGTCACCTGTAGGGCAGGCAGGTCAATATTCAAAAGGGATTGAGCTGAGAACTATTTTGGTTCCTTGATAGAGGAGTAAATAAGGGAGGCAGATAGTCTTTCAGTACTGTAGGCAGGCAGGAAATCTTCCGTCACCTGTAGGGCAGGCAGGTCAATATTCAAAAGGGATTGAGCTGAGAACTATCAGAGTAAGCGCACTAGGACAGGAGCGCACAGCAGCCAGGAACCTGGAAGGTGAAATACAGAGAAAGGCATGATAATGATATATATAATTGTAATACAAGGGGAGTGGTCTATCTAGGTTTATGTTCAAAATGTCCTGCTTTTTATATAGGGAAAACCAATAGACCACTCAAGAATAGGATATATGAGCATTGTTATGCAATGCATAAAGGGAACATTAATAATGCCTTAGCCAGGCACATTTTATCATTTCCCGAACATGATTTTTTTATTTTTAGCTATTGAAAAAGTATTTGAAAATGGTAGCGGTCATCCCAGTGGTCAAACTCGAAGAGAAGGAAGTTTTATGGCAGTTGAAATTGAATGCTTTAGTGCCACCAGGTCTAAATGATGTGATTTCAATCAAAAGCATTTTAAATCTAAAGGCCTTATTGAGATAGTAGGAACAGCTACTTATATGTATATGCTTAGTTTGTATTGTATCTATATGGATATATTTAGCTTGTATTGTGATTATTTTAATGAGTTGATGTTATGGAGTTATATATGTTTTTAGTAAACATTCTGGTACTTTAAAATGGGGTGGGGTGGTTGTTTTAGGAAATTACATCATTATTTCTAATGTATTTAAACATTTGTTTGTTGGTTTAAAAATGTCTGAAGAAGTTTACATATTTTTAGTAAATGAAAGCGTTTACGAAATTATTTCCGTTTCCAGTGTGGTGTTTTCTCCTTTTTTGTTGAACTTGTGGTGAATTTATTGAGTTTATTTACAGGCTGTGCTAAGGCCTCTGAATGATGGCTATGGGTAACCCCCCCCCCCCCGGCCTACACAGACAGACTACATCAGGGTCAGGCAGTGGGATGTTAGTTCTGAAGGGTAAGAAGTCAGAAACTGATATGTTAGTCAATCAAACCTAAGACCTGTAGTGCACTGATATGCCTCTTGTCAGCATGATAGGTTAGAATACAGAATGAAATGGAGTACCTGACATACCAGTACAGTCATAGCAAATGTGTACACGTTTTAGGTCTGCCTCCCCGCAATCCTATGTAGACATGTAATAAAAGTCAGGTGTGCCCCCCCCCAATCCTATGTAGAAATTTAGAAACAGTCAGGTGTGCCCCTCCCCCAAATCCTAGGTAGAAATGTAGTAACAGTCTGGTGTGCCCCCACCCCAATCCGATGTAGACACATTGTAACAGTCAGGTGTGCCCCCCCAATCCTATGTAGGAATGTAGTAACAGTCAGGTGTGCCCCCCCAATCTGATGTAGAAATGTAGTAACATGTATGTGTAAGTATATCAGTGGAGCACAGATGACCTGAGGTGGCCAAGGTAGCAGGATAGATTGTAGCATTTGTACAATATGCAGGTAGTGTGTGTTAGGTTGGTGTGTGTTTCATATTGTGTGAGAGTGGTCAGTATGTATGCATGGTGAGGTTTGACCTGGTGGCCATTGCTCAGTACTGCTGATGACAGGTCCAAGTCCTCATAACTGCATTGCCAAACACAATGCTCCCCAGTATAACACATTCTAGCAGGAAGCCATTGTAAATGTATGGAGGTAATATGTGTCACCATGTGAAAGATGGACACGGCATGACTGTTGGGCCAGACATACAAGCAGTACACAGGGGAAAGTACCCCAGACAGACAGTGTAAAATGTGTAACCGTGAAATGAAAACACCCTTTGAATTGTACATACAGGTTTACATCACATTATCTGGGCTTGTAGGGAATACCAATTTCATTTGGACAAACACTCGCAGATCACAAAGGTCATAGGAATGATGTATTGAGAAACAGCTGATGTCCCTGCACAAGCTGGCATACGTGGAATGCCCCAGGCATATCTGTGAGTCAGATGCAAGTAGTGTCTATAGCACACATGCACCCAGCTCACCCAACCACGACCCACAGATACTTCTCTGGTCTTTACCCTGCTGTTGGGAATGAGTACAATATGGCCCCCACCTGGGTATAGCAATAGCAAAACAATGCAGCATGCAGTGTACGTGTCCCATGCAGGTGTGTTCCTAGCTGTAAGCAGCACCTTGCCAGCATTTACACCACCTGATCAATACTGACAAAAAGTATTGGCATGAACACCTAGCATACCTACCCTGTCACCCCAGGGGAATATACTGTATGGCAGTCTGTTACTGTAGCAAACACGAATGCTGTGGACTGCAAGTACTACACACCCAAACGAACAAAGAGCTTGTTGTGAGCAACTTTAATTTCACCAAAGATATGTTGTTAAGCACTTTTCATCCCACCTAATTGTGGGACTTCTTCAGACAACTAGCAAAAAGCAACAGCTACATTTAAATAAGTGCTTTGGCACCAAAATACAAGCGGCGCGGCTGATAAACAGTTTGAAATCATTAAAACTACATAAAACCATTTAATGATCCGAAATCCGGATCTTGAAAAATATATAATAAATAGAACAACAAAAATCCTCTACCACTATGCATATGCCTGAAAGATCTATATTATAAATTAAAACGCTGATATGACAGCTTATATATGTTCACTTACCTTGAATTATATATGCATTCATTTAATGTGCAAGCTGAAACCGCACATTCTTGCAGAGTTAAAACATACGAAAGTATATATGTATAAACCTGTACTTGCTATCATGCAGGTACTATATAATAAACCCAAGGTTATGTACAATCTTGTATAGATCCTGTGCACTAAGTAAAAGGAAAAAAGAAATAAGAAATAAAAGAAAATAAAGAAATGGAGACTAAGATTCCATGAAAATGTAACAACCAAAGAAAAAACATCACTGCTACTAGGCAATTGTGTATACCTATAAGGAAATGTTAAAAACATTAAAAACATTGTATCCTGTGCAAATATACAAGTGTATACTATGTATATCTGCATAGGACATCGCCAATCATCTATACATAACTGAAGATGTGTTTGTTAGGTTTAAAATGCTAAAAAGGTGGCTCTGCGCGAGCTCTATATTACAATACAATGCACCAATTAAATAAATACTAAGACTACATCCATGCAAACCTATAGAAGATGACAAGGACAAAAATGTGAATATCTGTGTGTGGGCTGTACTTATTGAAATAAATTATACTTTGACAATGACTAGGATTGTGCACGATAATATACAACTATATAAGTACTGTGTGCTGAAGAATGTAAAGAAAGGAGGAAAGGGGAAAGAGAGGGAAGGAAGGGGGAGGGGAACAGAAAAGAGAAGACAAGGAAAAAGAAGAATATAGGGGCAAGTGCTAATGTACCAAAAGGGCAAAGGAAAGGGAGGGAACAATAACATCTCCCTGTGCCATAAAATATACTTATGGGTGGGATGTTGACATACATCCACAATTATTAAGACACATTGTATGCAACAGGTATATACTGTTCATAAGGTATTATGTATCTAAATACATTCATAAACTAATATGGACAACCCACAATCTATATTACAAATAAATATGTAATACATACTATATGATAAAAATTCATGCCAAAACATGTTAACTAGCGACACAAACTTTTTAACTTGAGTATTGGGTAAAGAGAACATATCTCATTTAACCCGGGCATTACACTGACATTACAACGAATCTGCCAGTATAATTCCAAAACCTCTAATTGTACTTGATGTGGTCCATCCCTACCGTCTAAGAGGACCATATCTACTGCCCTAAATAAAAATGTGTGGCTAGGATTTTCTGTTATATGTTTTGCTAAAGCATTGTCCAATTTATTTTTCTTAATAGCGTATAGGTGTTCAGTTTTCCCAAAGTAAAATGCGGGGCATTGTTAACACTGGGCCAAATATACTACACCTTTGGACTGACAATTAAATTTGTGTCTCACCTCATAAGTCACATTTCTAATAATGTTCATATGTGAACAATAATTACACATATTACATTGGAACATACATTTCCTCCATGGTAATCTCTTAGTGTCACTTTGCATAATTTGTTTGAGATTCTTTCCCCTTTTCCAAACAATCTTAGGTTTATGCGGTAATTTATTCCTTACATCTTTCTCACTGTTAATTATATACCAATTTGTATTAATAATTAAGGTGATAATATCACTGTCAGTACTAAATGGAGTTACGAATGCTAATTTTACTGATGTTGTATCTACATTATGGACCTGAACTACCTGTTGATTGACACCACCCAGGATGGCTTGATATGTGCCTGTTTCTCTTTTACTCTTTACCTCATCTACCAAATTGTCTATGAGTTGTTGTGGATACCCTCGTCTCATAAACATTCCTTTTAATAATTGTCATTCTTCATTAAAGTCCTCGTCTCTGGAAACCATGCGGGCTGCGCCTACTAATTGACCTTTGACAACTGATTTCTTTTGATACATGGGATGATTACTATTATAGTGGAGGAAAGTATTAGAATAAGTTTCTTTCCTGTAGATCTTAGCAGGAAAGCATTTATTGACATGGTCTTTCCATAAATCCCCGTCTAAATATTCTATCCTCTCTTCATTATATGTGTGGATAAAAGCCAGAAAGTCAGAGCTTGTGTTAAAAAATGAAACCAATTCTAATGCTGTTATTTCATTAAGTTCTATTAGGATAAAAATGTCATCAAGAAATTGTGTGTAAAATTTTATTTTGTTTGTCATATTGACATTCTTTCCTAACACTTCCTGTTCCCAGTATGCCATGACTAAATTCACAAAACTCCCCTCACATGAGGAGCCCATAGCCACACCTATTTTCTGTAAATAAATTTTGTTGTCAAAAGTGAAGAAATTGTATGACAGAACTATGTCTAGCATTTCTTCTATCAGTTTGATTTCTGCTTGTTCAGCACCATTTTTCTTTAACATGAGGTTCACCCATTCTATGCCATCCTGGTGGGGTATACAAGTGTACAAGTCCTTAATATCAACAGTTAAAATTTTGAACCAGTCATTGAACTCAAATTTGTTAATGCTTTGAAGAAATGACCAAGAATCCTTACAAATTGCTTTCTCTTTTTGAACACACGTTTGTAGTATGTTGTCTACCATTTTTGCACAGGGGTAAGTAATGCCATTCCTAGCATCTACTAGTGGTCTCATAGGAGGGTCCACTAGTGATTTGTGGATTTTAGGAATGGCGAAGAGGATGGTTATTCTGGGTGATAACATAGTCAAGTAATTTAAACTTGACAAGTCTATCCTTCCTTCTATGAAAAGGTCATTGAATAGTGACCTGATTCTATTATATGCTTGTAATTCATTTCTAGATGTTTCTTGATAGGCCACACTGTTCAATGTACTTAACATCTTATCAATATATTGTTGTTGCATCATGAATACCAATCCCCCTCCCTCGTCTGGTTTCATAAATCTCATCCGTTTCTTTCAATGATTGCAAAGCTGTTTTTTCTGAATTAGTAATATTAGAAAATGTTGTAGTCCTACTCATATTAGAGTATAACATATTTCTTAAATCATTTCACATATTTTTTCAAATAAATTCAAAACAGGGTGCATTGGTGGTATGAATGTACTGGCAATATGCAGGTTGTTACTTTCTGTATGGTCACTACCAAAAAACACTTTCAAATTTAGTTTCCTAAGAAATAACTTAAAGTCTACTATAATTTTAACTACATCGGCTCTACTACTAGGGACAAAGGTATTTCCTCTAGCTAATAATTCAATGACAACAGATTCAATAATAACATTTGTATAATTAAAAATTTTTAAATCATTATCTGAATTATATAAGGTAACAGGTTTACTGTTTGTATTAATAATTACCTCCCCCTCTTCCCTCATAGATTGGTATTGTTCCTGTTGGTATGGTCGTTACCATAATTCGTATTCCTCCTCAGATTGTAATGTGAGGCTCCCATCTGAAAATTTGCTTGTTGTTGGGGGGGTTCATCCTGCGGTATATAGGCTATGGGTTCAATGCCCTCACTGTTGTATTGTTCAACTGTATTGGTATTGTTAGGTGTACCATTGTCCTGGAAATTCTGGCCTGCTTCACTAAAAAATGGCCTACAGTCCTCTGCCAAAGGCTTGCATCTCACCCGTACTGCCAATGTATGTTAAGTCATGGACTCCCAAATAGCAACATAACACAGTCCACAGAACCCATATGCAAGGCTATGTGGACAAACCACAGTAACATATCCACCATGTCCCACTGCATAAACTGTGGACCAACACCAATACATTGCTGTGATGAGGTGATAACTATAGGGAAAGTATCAGAGAATGTTTGCATAATGTATGGAAGAGGATAGAATGGTAGGGGGTTGGGAGCATGGGCAGCATGGAATGTGAGAAGTCTGAAACACAGCCATGTGCACATACTATCCCTGGCTGTAAATACAAAAATGGGTGGCTACAAACCTGCCTGTACACCACAATAGGGGTAATTTCCTGACTTATGACCCCTGCCTCTGGATAACCTGTGTGAATCTGTATAGCTGTGAGGTATTGCCACAGCAAGATAAGGCCATACTGTCATGTCGATGGATGTACAGGAATGGGATCCTCTGCTACCACTGTACCAAGGTGCTGAACTGGTTACACAGACCCAATAGCAAGTGTCTGCTGCTCCCCCTCCAGAATGGCATTAGTTTGGAGGACTATGTAGACATTTGACCACAATACTGGACACATCTGCATTCACCCTGTGTTCTCCACGACATCACTGTGAGCAAAAATGTCTACCTGACAGTACTTGAGGAAAAAAATCATTACCGTGTATAACACTCCACATGTCTGAATATCTCTACTAACACCAGGACCATGTAGCAGAAGCAGCACAGACACAATTCCCTACGGTACCCACTATTCCTTGCCCAGTTTGACCACATATTGCCAACTGATCTACAGATATCCTGCAGAAACAGTTTGCTACCTGTAGGTGTAGAACACAAAAGTCTGCACTGGAGTACAATCTACCTGGAATGGATCCACACATTCAATACAGAAGGGCATACTGGGCATGCTCCCACACTTAGAGAAATGAAGACAAAGACAATGTTATACAAGAAAATACTAAAAGGTCATACTGGGGATGCTCACGCACTTAAATAAATAAAGCTCATGTCTGGCAACAACAGTGGACCATACATATCTGAAAGTTGCAGATGTTAGTGCATACACTCCTCAGTATGCAACAGTCATGCTTTGCAGACACATCGGATAGGAATACACACATATACCCAAGGACAACACACTATAATATCCCAAAAGTACATATTCAAAGATGTGTGGAAGGCAGTGACAATGACAAAGAGCCTTCCATCATGAGGTCTGTCCCACCCAACACACAGCCAAATGGCTACAATCACATGATGTGTAAATGCCACTCACCATAGAAATTAGCCACTGGTATCCCTCAGTATTATAGTCTCTGTGGTGCTAGTGCTAACTGTGCAAAATGTAGTCATCTAGCAGTTGTATACATGTACCTGCAAAATATAAACCTTTGTGTGCCTGAGTGTGGTGTGTCTACCTCTAGATGAATGGGTTATGGCCCATGCACACACACTGCCCTCCCCATAGCCCCACTTTGGCAAGCCTGCTGATGTCAGTCACTGTGAAATACACCTTTGGGGAAGGGTTATCCCAGTAATCTATGTGGTGCATTCTATAACTGCGTAATGCTGTAGTGTGACATACTAGCTAGGTAGGAGTGCTAATC
Source organism: Protopterus annectens (assembly GCF_019279795.1). NCBI lineage: Eukaryota > Metazoa > Chordata > Ceratodontiformes > Protopteridae > Protopterus > Protopterus annectens. The sequence goes on along the minus strand of NC_056728.1, from coordinate 452,452,212 downwards.
TCAGATGTGGCAACTGTGTGTCTGTGTAGGGATCAATGCTTTTTTAGGCTAGTCACACTCACTACAATTCAAATACCCTACTTAGGCAAGCCTGCTGATGTCATTCACTTTGAAATACACCTTTGGAGAAGAAGGAGTCCAGTAATCTCTGTGGCGCATCCCGTAACTGCCTAATCCTGTAGTGTGATAAATTAGTTTGGTAGAAGTTTTAATCCCAGCCATGGCAACTGTATTTGTGATTGTCTGTGAAGGGAGCAATGCATTTTAGGCTAGTCACACCCACAACAATTCAAATGTCCTCATTTGGCAAGCCTGCTGATGTCATTCACTTTGAAATACACCTTTGGGGAAGAAGTAGCCCACTAATTTCAGTGGCGTGTCCTCTAACTGCGTAATGCTGTAGTGTAATAAACTAATTAAGTAGGAGTTCTAATCCCAAACATGGCAACTTTGGGTGTGTTCCTGTCTATGTAGGGAGCAATGCTTTTTTAGGCTAGTCACACACACTACAGTTCAAATACCCTGCTTTGGTAAGCCTGCTGATGTCGTTCGCTTTGAAATACACCTTTGGGGAAGGAATAGTCCAATAATCACTGTGGTGTGTCCTATAACAGCGTAATGCTGTAGTCTGATATAGTAGCCCAGTAGGGGTTCTATTCCCAGACATGGCAAGTGTGGATGCTTTTGTGTGTGTTTGTCTGTGTAGGCAGCAATGCTTTTGAGACCATTCACATTCATTACAACCTTCATTGCCCTTCTTTGGCAATCCTGCTGATGGTCATTCCCAGTGAAATACACCTTTGGGGAAAGAGTAATCCAGTAATCTCTGTGGTGTTTCCTGTAACAGCATAATGCTGTAGTAGTTCAGTAGGGGTTCTATTCCCAAACATGGCTCATGTAGATGTATGTGTGTTTGTTTGCCTGTGTAGGGAACTTTGCTTTTGAGACCATTCACAGTCACTACAACCTCCATTGCCCTTCTTTGACAAGCCTGCTGATATCATTCCCAGCTAAATACACCTTTGGGGAAGGAATAGTCCAGTAATCTATGTGGTGTGTCCTGTAACAGTGTTATGATATAATTGTTCACTAGGGGTTCTATTCCCAGACATAGCAAGTGTGGATATGTGTGTGTTTGTTTGTCTGTGTAGAGAACCATGCTTTTGAGGCCATTCACAGTCACTACAACCTCCATTGCCCTTCTTTGGCAAGCCTGCTGATGTCATCCCCAGTGAAATACACATTTGGGAAAAAAGTAGTACAATAATCTCTGTGGTATGCCCTGTAATAGTGCAATGCTGTAGTATGATATAGTAGTTTGGTCAGGGTTCTATTCCCAGACATGGCAAATGTGGGTGTTTGTTTGTCTGTGTAGGAAGTAATGCTTTTGAGGCTATTCACAGTCACTACAACCTCCATTTTCCTTCTTTGGCAAGCCTGCTGATGTCATTCTCGATGAAATACACCTTTGGTGAAGGAGTAGTTTAATAACTCCCATGGTGCGTCCTATAACAGCATAATGCTATAATGTGATATAGTAATCCAATAAGGGTTCTATTCCCAGACATGGCAAGTGTTGATGTGTTTGTTTGTGTAGGGAGCAATGCTTTTGAGGCCATTCACAGTCACTACAACCTCCACTGCCCTTCTTTGGCAAGCCTGCTGATGTCATTCCCAGTGAAATACACCTTTGGGGAAGGAGTAGTCACGTAACCTCGGTGCTGTGTCCTATAACAGTGTAATGCAATAGTGTGATATATTAGTTTGGTAGGGGTTCTACTCCCAGACATGGCGAGTGTGGATGCTTGTGTGTTTGTTTGTCTCTTTAGGGAGCAATGCTTTTTAGGCCATTCACAGTCACTGCAACCTCCATTGCCCTTCTTTGGCAAGCCTGCTGATGTAATTCCCATTGAAATACACCTTTGGGGAAGGAGTAGTCAAATAATCTCTGTGCTGCATCCTATAATAGTGTAATGCACTTATAATAGTAGTTCAGTAAGGTTCTATTCCCAGACATGGCAAGTGTGGCTGCTTGTGTGTTTGTTTGTCTCTGTAGGGAGTAATGCTTTTGAGGCCATTCACAGTCACTACAACCTCTATTGCCCTTTTTTGGCAAACCTGCTGATGTCATTCCCAGTGAAATGCACCTTTGAGGAAAGAGCAATCCAGTAATCTCTGTGGCACATCCTAGAATTGCATACTGCTGTATTGTGATAAACTAGTGAGGTAGGAATTCTAATTCCAGACATGGCAAGTATGTATATTTGTCATTCATATCCTGTGTGGAGGTGACTGGGTGTGTGTAACAACTGGCTTCACTGTGGAGTGGGTTTTGCAAATTTCTTATATGGTAGGCCTATTATATGTCAGAAGTTCCACCTTACAAGGATAACAGATGTCAAATAGCTGAGAGGTTGGGGTGCCAATCCATACCCCTACATGTGACATCAAGGCCTGGCGAACAAAGTAAGCAACTCATGTATTACCCAGAGAACACTCAACCCATGTCTCATACACAAACACATTTGCCTAGGCAACAACCACTTTGTTGGTAGTACCCTGCATATTGCCCAAAGATAGTAACCCATGGTGTGATTGCAGTGGACTACAGATGGCATGGCACCCTGTCCCAGCACTGCAATAGGCACATAATTAAAGACAGTGCGCCTTCACTATGTTCCTCACTGGATGCCTGCAACAACTGTGGTGCCATCAAATGTGACCCACAAAGGACATACCATGCCTTAAACACATACCCTGTATGGACAGATGCCACAGACACCAGGAAATATCTGTATCATGCTAGCAATGTATGTACAGGGTCAACCTTGTGTCCATTACCAGTTCCTACACATGAAGCCAGGATTGGCACATCTGATGATAACAATATGTGTACACAACATGGGCCAGACATCCCAGGTACAGTTCCACATGTCATTGAACATGCATATGGGATGTGTGCACATCCCAGACACTGTCCATGTCATGGACTATAGAACACATACATGGTAAGCATTGCACAGCACTGGCCACACGCAATAGTAACCCAGGTGACTGGATGGTGAATACAGTACCCACCTGTGTGGGCCAATACAGACACTACACCCCTGAGCCACACTGCAGACCATTGTCATGTGGCTTTATGTCAAGGTATACCCATCACCTATCCTTGTACAGCCTTATGGCACAGTCAACAACTACACACCAGTGAAACAGTGCACCCATGCATGTCAGTACTGGCACCCTGTGTCTGTGTGTGTGGAATATGATGCTTTCAACCACATTCACATTTGCTACAACTCCCATTGGTCTACTGAAGTATGCTGTCTGATGTCGGACACCTTCACATACCCTTTGCCCATATAACATCCGGATGACCCCTGTGGTGCATGTGATACCTGCGCATTACTGTATTGTGGCAAACTAGCTAGTTAGGAAGTCTATTCCTGACCCTGCCAACTGTGTCAATGTGTGTGAGTCCCTGAGAGAGTGTGGCTGTATTGATGTTGACACCTGGTCATGTGGACAGGCACGTGTACTACACCTACCTTATCACTACTATATCACTGTTGCGGATGTCACTCACAATCAGATATACCTTTGGACAGTGCCCCAACATGTAAGCTATGTGGTGCATGCAATAACTGCATAGGCATGTGGTAGCAATACATAGTCAGTCAGGGGGTTGAAACCCTTTACTGGTAGGTGTGTAACACAAACATGCTTAGGTTTTACTCTCTCACCCCCTCCCTGACTTTCTTTGTCTGTCTATCTCTTTCACTCCCTCTCTGTTGTATGTGGAGAAGTACACTTGCTTTGCTTAGGCAGCAGCTTGTGTTTTGCAAGTGATGTTCATGATCAGCATGGCCTTTGCATGAATTGCAGTCCCCCTCTAGCTGATTGCATGTGGAACAGCTGTGGTAACATTCCCATAGCCAATTGCATGAAAACACACTCCAATATCTAGGAACATCATGTTGGTGTTGGGTCTTTTCGTTCACTGTGAGCAGGACCTACATTTGGTGTTTGGCAAACAGCATCACAGATGGTATTAGGATTTACCTCTAACAACATACACTGTGCAAACAGGCCAAGAGACAGGAGGGGGGTGTGCCAGACATGACTACAGAATGTAAGTGTTGCTCTTCTACATTTGGAGTAATGTTGGTTTAACAGGATAGGTGTGGATATGGCCGGTCTACATGATTTAATACCTGTCATGACAGTGTTATGTGTTTGAGAAAACTCCCATCTGTAGGGTTATCTGCAGACTGGGCAGTGTGTGGAACCTTTTGTTTCTTGTGTTACTCTCAGAACACCTATATGAGAACTGCAGAATCATAGTGTGAAGACTGCAGTCAGTACATGGTGACAGCCATAAGAGTTACTGACTTCATATCCCTCATAGGACATATATCACAACAAACCCTGGTACTACAGTAAATGTATGAGGTTATCACAGCAACATGCCAATATTGGGCCAGTGTTTGTAGCTCCAGCCACAAGTCTTTCAACTTTTGTACATATGTCATGCAGAAAGAGGTGCATATGTTCTGCACACCATTATTTACTGACATCATAACTGATAACAAGCCAGTCAGATATCAGACTGCTAGACATGTTATGTATAGTAGGGGTTGTTTCTGAGGACATAAGTTGGGCATTCTGTGGTTGTGTGTACAGTACTGGGGTCTGTGTACTTTTGGTGATTGTTGACAGTATGTGTATTGTGCATACATACCTTGGGCTGTGCACAGACTGTGGTAGATGCCATTGTTCTTGGTCCTGTTCTATCTGATGTTACACAATGCTCCAGTGTATGTTACCCTATTGGCTCATATGTCTGTAGAGCCAGACACACACGTGTCCCATGTCACAGACAGGCATCGGACCACACTGTGTCATCACCCAGTGTATGTAGGGTTAGTGTGTGAGTGGCACATATGAGGATGGTGTTTATCAGACAGTCCATATAGTGTCATATTAAGCTTGCATAGCATATGTGGCTGTGGCTGTGTTCACACTGGCTGTAGGTATGCACTTTCTCACTGGTGTCTTTTACTCTGTGCTGTGACATGCATGTAGAGCCTGCTATAATTGCAGGTACATGTGTATTCCCCCATACAAAATGTAGTCCAGTGTTGTGGCAGTCTGCCTGTAGTTTGCACAGTGCTTTGTGATGTGCCTAGCTGCTTAGTGTAATTACCCAGTGTGCTGTTATGTCCAGTTATTTTCAAGACATACTGCTGCCAGGCCACCATAATTGTTTGTATTTCTGACAAAGCAGTGGGATTCTGTACAGACGTATGTTGCTAACTACTGGGTAGTATGTGGCCATGTTACCTCTGCACCACTAGGTACTATGTGTCAGGACAGACTGGCGTGTGGAATGCATAAACTGTGTGGGCATAAGTAGTCCAATATTTACATGATATACCCATGTACATGGCTATTAACAACTACATTGTGAGGCGTGGTCCACATGTCTTTCATGAAGGGGATTTGTGTACACCTCTGGACTGACCACAGAGTGGCAGACTGTCCACATATATTGCTCATATCTCTGCTGTAGTCCACAGGATCATTACTGTGCTAGCAGTGGCACTGTACTATGATGTCCTTAGGATGTCTGTCAGTAGCCAATGGCACACATGTCAAAAGCAGATGTGACCTCCCACACACAACATGTCTGTTAAGACAACCCCTGTTACAGTAGCAACAGTCTAAATATATACCTCCAGTACATACATGACATCCCCTTGCACTAAGAGGTTGGGGCTATTGGTGCTGAGGTAAGACTCCACTCCATGTTCTGGACATATGGTAAACATATATGTATATATATATATATATATATATATATATATATATATATATATATATATATATATATATATATATATATATATATATAAATATATATATATATATATATATATATATATATATATATATATATATATATATATGTATATGTTAAATTTCATCAATGCTGACACCTGCTAAGCATGACTCAGCCCTGGTAACCAGTGCTCACATCCCAGTCTGATAACATACCAGGGTAATGACATATGTAATACGTGTATGTAATGCTATGTACAATACATGTGTCTATGTGTTGTCATTACAGTAGCAAGGGCTGTGAGTGTCATGTACACAAGTATATAAGGCCTGTACAGTACTGTTATCCATGTGATGTGTTACATACAAGGGTAGTAACCCAGGTTACATGCTGTCACACTGGCATGTAGTGTATCATGGTGGTACTACTGTTGACAGTGCTTTCCCAGTCAAGAGTAGAGTGCTAAATGTAGTACTGACAAGAAGCAGAACTGCAGCCATAGCTGGACTCTGAGGCCTCACTGTTGTGTTCCTGGTGAGTGAGCTGTGTCACAGTATATATCCCTTAATGGATAATGATCTGACATGTGGAATGTAACTGTAGACTACTCTCTGTGCAGCACATGTCAGTGAGGGGTTCCATCATGTAGTAATGACATACATACTGTTGTCAAACGTCTATCTATTGACACAGTCATCTTACTGCATAGCTACTTGCCAAGATGATGTCTGTCAGTCCCTGTACAGATGTGCAGATGGCAGGTATCCAGCTTGGATATGTACAGCCAACCTATGCTTGACTGATACTGACATATCTGCCCGGCTGTGTTATAACTGGCACATAGAGGAGACAACGCCCTGTACGCACCACATGCCATGGGTACTTCCAGTACACTACCACAGTCAACAGAACATGCTTGAGTACAGGTCTCCATCACAGACACTAACCATGTGTTGTATTACATGTTGCATACATGTCAACTGGATCACCTCAGTGGCCATTTGCAGGAGGCACCCAGAGGATTGGCTGATGCATGTCACTCTCACCCTGAGGATCACCACAGTGGTGTCTGTCGATAGATTGCCTGCTGGTACATGGCAGGTGGCATGATATTACTGTACATACATCCCCTACACTACCCATCTCACCATAGACAATAGCCAGGTGCACGCCTATGACCACCTGCAGTGATACACCCCAGTACTGACACATGTGTAAGTGTGCATTACTGAGGATAGCATTGTCTGTGTGTAAGTACACCTGCAGGTGGGAATACCATGAGAGCATTCACAACCACCGCAACACCCATTGCCATAGTAAGATGTGGCTGCTGCTGTATCGGACATTACATGTACCCTGTTATGCTCCTCTCCCTAACAGCTACATGAGCCTTGCAGTGCCAGTACAACAGTGTTGTACAAATGGGGCAATAGGCATGGGATCCCCATTGAGTTCTGGCAATTGTGTGTATGTGTGCATGTCTGTATATCTGTAGTGTACAGCATTCCGAGGCCACATACTCCTAGTACAATACGTATTGCCACACAGTAGTACAGATAGTGTTGTTGCTGTCCATAGATGAGGCATGACAATGCAACACCCTACTATGACTGTGGCATGTGCATTAGATGCATATCCCTGTAGTACCACTGTTGGGATATACAATGGGTTGTATCGCAGTTGTGGGCAATGTGTGATGGTGGGTATGTCAGAGTGTCATCATGGGTTCAAGTGAGTACAATATTCACTGTGGGATGTGGGTGCTGTGTACACTGTGATTACACCTTTGTACACCCGGTATATGTCCCATGTACCACTGTATGGTGAACACTGTCACCATCAACCAGACAGGGAACTGATACCACTATCCAGCCCAGATATGCATGTGCTGTGTGCAGCCCTCCTGTAACACATTGGGCACACTGACAAGCTAGTTAGCACCGATAGGCCCAGGTCTCTCAAATGTGTGTCTGCCTGTTATGTGTCTGTTAATGTGTATATGATGGTATGTCACACTATGTATTGTCCATATTGCAACCATTACATCCCTATTACCATACTGTACATGTCTGGGGATGTTCTGCATGTAACATGTAAACTGGAATACATCTTACCCAAAATGCTATGTGGTGTGTGCAATGAAAACCACACACTTCAGTAGCACTACACACCTAGGTAGGGGTCTAGTCCCAGTGTTGCCAAGTAAGAGTGTGCATGTATGTGGATAGGTCTACATCAGGTTGCTGATTATACATGTCCCAGTGGGTCACCTGCCCATGTGGCACAGGCAGTAACTGTTATACAAACCTGTGACATGTGTTCAACTGTACCCTGGATATGTCACAGCCATGGTGTCATCAAAGTGCTATACCCCTTTTGGAATATGACTGCAGACCATCCTCCTGCTGACACATGTACACCTATGACACAAATGGATAGCATTATGGAGACTACAATCACCAAGTGTTACTAACAGCTATAATGCATCAATGCTGAACAGCTACACTACCTGACATGTATGCATTAAACATTACTATTGACAACATGTTACACTGCAGTACATTGGTACACTGTAGTACAGCCACTGTGTGCATCAGAACCATATTAGCCTGTCCCTGCATTGATGTTGTGGATGACAGGGATGTGGCACAGGTATCTTCATATGCACATGGTGTGTTGTTGGTTTGCCAGAGACTGAGGATGGGCTATACGTTTGACACCATGTGTGTGGATGAGGGGTGAAATTAGTTGAACTGGGCATGGTTCATAGGTTCATAGGTAGGTACTAGGCTATTGGCCCTAGGGCCTATATAAGCCTAGCCAAAAGGTACCCTGGCTTTCGCCACCCAAGAAAATTATTTTCCTGTTCCACTGTCAAGCAGAGCCACAGAAGTAATCCCTAGGGTGAATTTCCAATCTCCCATCCAATCATCAAGATTTTTCTTAAAGAGTGCTAATGATGAGCCTTGTTCGATATAGATAGGTAGTTTGTTCCAGAGTATGGGAAGTCTCTGGGACAGGAATCTATCCCTCCAGCATGTTCTGTTTATTGTGGTGACATGGTTTAGGTCCCTAGAGCATGTAGCTCATAGGGATTGGAATTTCTTTAAGTGGAGCATGTCTAAAAGCTCTGGGTTTGACATAGCTTTGTGTGTTAAGCAGAGATTGCCTTGAGTAGGCGATATGTGACGGAGTACAGGTGAAGTTTTTTGAGACGGTCTGCATAGCACATCTGTTTGAGGCCAGTAATCTTCTTTGTGAGGTATTTCTGTGGCCTTTCCAGTTGTTGTAGATGTCTTGTGAGGTACATACCAAAAAGGACATTGTACTGGTGATATGGTGTGAGTGATTATGAGGTTGCCTAGGTGGGTTCATATAGTGTTTGGGTATGCATGCACGCACCTTTGCCATGTAGCTGCCCTATACAGGTGTTTTTTGGACAGCTGCAGACCATACCTGGCAGGGTGTGCAGTTCACCGCCTCTGGCCATGGACATGCAGACTGTGCCTGCCAAAGGTTCCATGGGCACATCTAGGTACAGGCCTCAATGTGCTACTCTCCCTTAATGATGACAGATGTCCGCTGGAACCAGGTCCCTTCTGGGACTAGCCTGCTGTGGTATGGTGTGCACAGCATCCCCCCTGCAGTGCTGGGGCTGGTACTGCCACTACGGGAGTGCCTTGGTGTCCTAGCATGTCTACGTTGACCACCAGGTGTTGGTGTTGCTGGCCTAAGTCCATGTGGCCATCACCACACGTTCAAGCATGGACAAAAAACGGTCGATGAAGCCCACCATCTCACCCAACCATCTATCCATGACCTCGATATAATCACGGAGGGCACCAGACAGTTCATGGAAGTTGTCACCTTCAGATGTGAGAACAGCCCTCTGCAGCCTCAGGCCCTGTCTGTTGTACAGTTCCATATGTGCCTGCACCCCCATGACAGTCTGAAACATGTGCCTGGTTCTACCAGTTCTTGTGCTTCTGCCAGGGGCATGATGACCAGGGCCCTACCACGAGCACCCCGGTACATCTGCCTATGTGGTGCCCTACCAGGCATCTGGTTATGCCTGCAGTGACCAGACACAGTAGTCATAAATACCATAATATCCTGGTCATTGCCAGCAACCATCAATTGTCCCTCTGCTATGGCCACTGGTGATGGGGCATGTATAGGCACTGTAACTGTGTGCGGGGTTGGGGTGGCTAAGAGGGGGATGTCAAATGATGGTGCAGTTTCAGCCCCTGACAACCCCGCCTGTGCCTCAACAGTACTATCATAATCTTCGATGTCTCTATGGACACTAATATCAGATTGCATGCAGGGGGGACCCTGACCCACCTCACCACCTGTGGGGGAAAACAAGAAATGCACTTTAAGACCTGTATGGCATTGCATAACAGTACACACACACACACACACACACACACACACACACACACACACACACACACACACACACACACAGACACCCTGAAACTCCACCACAATACCCACCTGTCCCTGAGTTTACAGACAGTCCCACATTTATTCATGTAAGTTCCCCATCTTGCATCACACTTGGTAACAAACACTCATTAATACTCCTTGTTAATGTATCATTCCTCTAAGTGCCTAGACAATTGATCACAACACATGACCTGTTACTCCATTACCTCCTTGACTATAATGGAGTAGGATTTACAAGGCCTCACTGCTGTCATCCAGTGTTCACCCTGGGTATGTCCAGACATCATGAGCATGGCCCTCATATGTTAGCGGCTACTACGTTCACTCCATAATGTCATGCACTGGAGTGTCATATGTAACTATTGCTCAGTACATGCCAGATCTGCTGCTCAATCAACTTATCATGTGGACAACAGTAATATATGGATACACTCCCTGGTGTTGTCTAGTAATTCCCCAATGCATCTGTAGTGCTGCATACGTGGGTAGTCATTCACCTTTCTGATGATTGCAATTTTAAGGGTAAACCTGGTGTCTAGCTTCATGCTACAGACCTTATTATACTATCAACTGTCCTGTGACTGCGTATCAGACAAGTATTCCTGGTGACTCATGTGCCAGTCCATGTCCATGTACTGCACAATTCCAAAGGGAAGTATTGCCATATGAACAACCCCACAATCACACAAGTGCATACATGGACACCCACACAAACACACAGACATGCACACACGCGTCCTACATACATCAACCCCCCCACTCCACCAGATTGCACTTACAGACAAACAAAAGCACCCACCCCACTCCACACACACACACACACACACACACACACACACACACACACACACACACACACACACACACACACAGGTGAGGTTGCACAAAGATAGTACACACAGTCCTCCCATTACCCATCTGTCAACATCCATAACATATGGTACTCAACATCATGCAGTGCAGCAATATTCAATCCATGCTAGCAACAGTATACATGTGTGTGGTGATGGGCTATGTTACTAGATGATGCCCCTTCCCCTGGAAAACACTGCACCCATGTTCACAGTATTGCTTTGCACCTGTTCTGCACCCTGCCATGTAATGTGCACAAAACCTCACAGGTGTACAAACCATTGCTGAATATGTATTACTGTGTCAGTTATGTCTGCTCTAATGCTCACAGCCCCTATGTTTTTCAGCGACACATACCTGGCATGATATGTGGGCAGATGTCATTTGTGAATGCCTGATGTATGGTTTACAGATCTCAACATCAGTGGTGCATGTATGACCAATCCAATACTATTACACTTACAACCATCAGACTGTACCATGGCTATGGGGAGTGTACACACCATTATTGATATAATGCACTTTTCCTTGATCTAACATGGGACCACATCACCACATATATTAACAGTAAATAAGCCTGATATGTGAAATATGGCCTGTGCATTCACATGCAGTGTCTAAAAATGTTTTAGGTGTGCAGATGGTGACCATGATGCATACACTCCATGGGTGCATATGTGTGCATGCCCTTATCAAGATGGTTTGTTGCACCTATTGTTATGTGTACTACAGCAGTCACTATTCCAGGCAGGGGAATACTAGCATGAGCCATCTGCATTTGCCAGTGTATGGTCAGTCTGCCCAACACATGTCCCCAACTCTGCATAACTACAAGGTCTACTCATGTGCACATCCCTTGGTGTTCACACACTGCCGTCACGATTGCTGTGGGGGTAAGGTTATGTCTGCCACAGTTCCTGAACTTGACTGTGTACAGATATAGCCATTCTTAGCATCCTTAGGATCCCTGCTACAGTGCACTGGTGTGTCATGCTGACACACCCTCCCCACCTTCAGCCTTTTTGCAGATGCTTGACAAGTACGGCTTACACATGTGCGTCAGTTTGCAGTGTCCCATACACTGAACACCACATGTTACAGCCTGGTCCCAGCTAATAATGTGGACCACAGTATTATGTTATGCCATAGTGTAGATCTGTAACAGTTGCCATTGTAATACTGGTATATACAGTGTTGTTGCACTGTATAAGGGTGATGTTTCACAAATGTCCCTAGTGTAGGCCATATGTCCCACCATTATGTTTATCCCTGTGGACACATTTCACAATGACAGAATGTTAGTTATCTTACAGGTGTCTGATATACTCTTTTAATACTCCATCATGGTCACCACTGTGATGCAGTGCATTTAACAGCAACAATACGTGAACATGTATGGCATGCATTATGGGTAGGTGTGTTAGATGTGTGCATGGAATATACCATAGTCATTACATGCCCGGTGGATTGGCAAGCATCAGCATAAACCATAATCACCAGCTACAGGTTGCTGCCT
>NC_056728.1:452377050-452437050 GCF_019279795.1 Protopterus annectens | reverse complement strand
TATACATATATAGATATATATATATATATATATAGTTCCATTTGAAATCATCGAAAGCTTGAAACATTGAAATTTTGGTCATTGAGACCAGACCATCCGAGTTTCAAACCATCGAAGATTCAAAGAGAATGCCCCCCACAGATCCCCAACTTTAATATACCAACTCCGAGATCGCACTACAGTTGTGTAATGGGAAATCTCTGTTTTAGCGCTATATGTAGAAGTGCTAAATGGGAGATTTCCTGCATCCTGCCTGCAGTGCCATCACAGAGATGGCATATTCGCAGACACAGTGTGCAGGGCACCTTGCTGCTCTGCAGAAACATTAGCTTTTTCCCTTGCTTACTTACCTTTTTCTTCCCCTTGACAACATCAATGTTCTAAACACTCGATGATATGGTCTCGACCATATGAATTTCGATGGTTTAAAATTTCAATGTTTTTAAGTGGAACCATATATGTTTATATATATATATGTGTGTGTGTGTGTGTGTGTGTGTGTGTGTGTGTGTGTGTGTGTGTGTGTGTGTGTGTGTGTGTGTGTGTGTACACATATACATACCTATATATGGGGGTACATTCAGATATCAGGTCCACAATCTCTAACTCTCCTTCCTACACAGCTACAATGTTCTGCCTTGCTACGACACAGACAGGTGCCACATATGGACACAGCCTAACATTGGGGGGTATATATAGGGGCAGATTGCAGGTAAGCCTATTACACACCTATGGCATTTCAGGATGCTACAATACATGTTAACCTGAGTGTCCTGCAAGTGGTGGGCTCTTGAACATGTGTGCATCATTATGACATTACTTCCATGACCAGCTATTGGCCACAGTAATATACATCCTTTCCATTACACAACACACACTATGTTGGCTTACATCTTGTCAGTCGGTTTTGCTCTGCACAGTTGATGGGTATGACCTACTACCCACAGGGACAGACTCTAATGTCCATAGCAGTTGTTCATTTGAACATCATTACAACAGCAACACCTGATGGCACATATATATCATTCCACATCATGTATCCCAGTATTATGGATGAAGTACTACAGTCAATTACATGCAAATATACTTCACATACTTGTGGGAATAAGGTCTGTTGTGGATGGTGTCCTTGTAGGAGTTTTTTTTCTCCTTGGCTATGGCCTTAGCCTGCTTCCTGTGTTTCTGTTTTCGGTTTGTTTGTGGTTCTAGTTTTGGTTCTGGATCTGTTTTCTGTTTTCTCTTTCTCTCTCTTTCTCTCTCCATCTCTTTCTCTCTCTCTCTCTCTCTCTCTCTCTCTCTCTCAAGTAACTGGATTGAGGTGCTTGGAATAGATTGCAGCATGGCATTTGTAGGTGATGCACATAATCAGGTGATGGCCTCTGCACCAATCAGTGTTCTCCATTTGTTGCCTGCATGCAGCATGCTGTGTACTACTTCCAATTACCAATGTCAAGGCAATCCACTACTATAAATACCTACATCATGTGGGCATGGTCCCTTTACCTTTCCTGTATGGTGGACATCCTTCCTGTGTGTGGGCAGCAGTGGAACAGACAGCAGGTAGCAATACCTCTTACAAGAGAACTTGCACACTCAGTCCAGGTACATATTTGTATGAGGTTCCAGAACTAAAAACATAGTGTGAATAGTGTTGCTGTATGCATTGTATAGCACCAGTGTTACAGGGTTTTTGTGTACATACTAGTTTAACATGGACTGCAGTCTGTCTGCATAGCTTTCAACTGTGTGCCCATTAATTTTGATGGCCAGAGGTGTGCCTGTTATGTTTTGCCTGTCCACCACACCGGTCTTGTGTCAGATATATCATTGGCAGTGTGTGTGTGTTGAGTGCTATCAGTACATGGCTATATCCGTTTGTCTTTCTGACTTCATATTCATGACTAAGGGTATGTTACAGACTATCCTGTAACACCAGCAACTTGCTTAGTGTATGACAACACTATTTCATATATGGGCCTGTTTTCCAGCCTCTGTCCTCCACCTACACACCAGGCTTTGTCCATATGACATGCTGTCAGGGGTTGTTATGTAGTGGCCTGTGAGTATGTCATGCTGCCATTCCTGCCATCATTCCACTGCTGTTGTGGCCCCCACACATATTGTGGGGTTGGGTCCATATAGGTGTGGGCTTCATCTGCACAATACATGTGTGCCCTTATGCAGTCTAGAGGTCAGTGTATGTAGCAGTGGTATATGTCCCTGTATGTTAGTCTATGGGGGGATGCACCATAACTAACCTAGGCTTTTACAACATGTGAGGGGTATCAGATGTAAGCTGTCTTAACATATCTGGAAGTACTTTACCATACAATTCACCTTGGGTAAATGCAGGCCTACTGCTTCTTGCCATACACATAGTTGTCAGTGTGATTGTGATGGTTTTAGTTATGCCTTGTTATGTAACAGATACATCCCATTGTGTCAACTGAAGTCTTTACCCCCTAGGGATTGTGTACAAAGTCTAGATAGAGGCTGCTGGACTATACATCTGCATTACTTACTGTTGATTGATTGTTATCCTTTGGCCCAGTCTGTCTTTACTGTTGTACTACTTGAAGGCCTTGGCCTGCACAACAACATATGTTATACTTTCCAGAATACTGTATTCATTGATCTGTTTGAGAGTTGCATTAGTCTGTTTATATCTATTTCAGAGTCTCAACAGCTATATTACATGGCATATACAACTGTAATACTACACAAATACAGCTTTCTCATGTATGTAAACCTGTGTGTGGAGTTATATCCTTTGACCTCTCTGGGGATATATGTTTCAAGCAACAATTGTCTTTTGTATGGGTGACTCATACAGTGTCCAGCTGGTAAGGTGGCAACTGTAGCCATACTGGCTGTTCCATATGGTGTGCATCCTCTAAATATGTATCTTCCTACACATTGTTGGAAACTCCTGGGTTCTGGCTAGTGTGATTCTCAAACAATCTGAAAATATATCACTGATTGATAAGTATATTTCTTGGCATTTTAACTTTTCAGAGGTCTGCATTGTCTTAATTTTTGCCTGACTGAATTATTGTTTGCCTGACTGAATTATTTTATATATTTTTTGGCATTGCTTTATGTTTCTCATCTGTCCTTCAACTGCTTACCCCCTATCTCTGAGGAGGAGTTTATAAAACTTGTCTAATAGCTTTTGTGTTATTTGATTGCTTCAAGGCTTGCTGATTTAAAAATAGTTTCTGTTTGTAAATTTTTGTATATACTGTTGAAAACGCCTGGGTTCTGGCTGGTGTTATACTCAAACAATCTGGAAATATATCGCTGATTGATAAGTATATTTCTTGGCATTTTAACCTTTCATAGTTGATGGCTTTGCAGTTGCCTGCCCCTACTGTAAATTTAATCTGGGACACCCCTCCCAGTCTAGTGTTCACTCTACATAATACAGAGAGAACTTTTAAGAAGGCCAACCCACTTAGGTTCTTAACCTCTGCTCCTCCTTCCTCTCTCCTTGCACTTTACTAAAAAAAAATGCACTTTATTTTGCTTTTGTCTCTTTTTAAAAGTACTCAATTGTATTTATTCTGCTGCATTTATTACTGCTTGGTAGTAGCCTGATTAAATTGTAACTGTTATTCTAAGCCTTTGAATAAAGCACTTAGGCTTCAGACCAGTTGTTTTACATTAAGAAGGTTTGTGGTCTGCACTGTTGTGGCAAGACAGGTAGCTTACATCCTAAGTTGAAAGTTGCTGATTGAAGGTTAAGTGTCTGTTATTCTAAAAGTGTATTAGTTCTGGTTTGAGCACTTGGGCTTTGGGCCAGTTATTTTACATTAAGAAGGTGTGGTCTGTACTCTTGTGGGAGGAGAGGGTAGATTCTGCCCTACTGAGTTGGGAGTTTCTGATTAAAGGCTTATTATGCCTGCTTATTTGAACTGTTTCTTTCTGAAATTGGTACTTCTTGTTTGCTGTAGCATAGATTAAATTTAGACCAGCTGAATCTAGCTTTGTTTGTATAACTTGAACACTGATCCAGACCATCGTTTTTGGAGAAGATTCCCCTGCATCCTAGTGGCAGTAGTGAGCAGCTAGAACTTGTCTGATCGAAAATGCTGGAAGAGGGCTCAGTTTTTAGCTTTTTATTGGTTAATTTGTTTAAATCATTTTGCTCATTTGCTACTGTTATATTTAAAACAAATACACTTTATGCATCGCTGCTTAGCTAGGGTAAAACTATTCCTGGCGCCATAAAGTCTGCTCTTCAAAATTTCCCTTAGAACTAGCCAGTTTTTTTTAGTTTTAGCACTGAAATCTATTTCTTTGAGATCAGTACTTGCTCATAACTCATAAGTATTAAAAATAAGCTACAAATTACTACAGCACTCAACTTTCCTCACTTGTCTAGAGGAAAACAATTTTTAGTACTTAATAAATAAGCACCTATCCAGGCATCTCTATGGGTCAGCTCCTGATGTTTTCTCATGTAAATTGTTGCAGCATCCTAGATCCTGTGGTTGGTTTATTGTTTTCTCATGTCTACCTGATGAATCTGGGCAACTTGGGGCAATGCAGCAATTGCCTCATGTACGCAGACAACCCTCTCCTCCTACCACCCAACACTACAACCTGTGAGAGATGCACTTATATAGCCAAACTGGAAGCAAAACTCTATTCACCTAAGACTGGACTAGACAGTCAAGAGGAGAAGGTAAACACTTGCACCACACTGCTCTCATCACATAATCCCTCAAAACCTACACCACCAAAACACACACATAGCAACACAAAACACACACCTACATTCACGGAGGCTCTCAATAAAAATCTCCTCAAGCAAGAGAGACCTCCAAAGCAGAACCGCATGCAACCTCCACCCCCCCAACTCAACGCAAATGACACATAGCCCACAAACTCAGTGCACCACTCAACCACAGCTCATGAGGTGTAACAATGTACCCAACACTCTAGTCATAGGTGACTCTATATTTAGGCACACTGATGTTCCACTCACCAGGCTAAACAAGGAAAAAGTTACTGTCAGCTGCCTGTCGGGTGCCCAGATCCACCACATAACACACACATTCAGGTCACTCCAGAACAAGTACAAATATGACTCTGTCATTGTCCATGTTGGTGTGAATGACCTGAGACGTACCTCCCTTGACTACATGAAAAGAGACATGGAGGAGCTCTCTGATCTTGTAGCCCAGAGAAGTTTGACCATAGCCGTGAGTAGCATCCTGCCATCACCCAGAATGATACCACAGTACAAGGACAAAATGATTGACTTCAACAATTAGCTAAGCTTCTGTTGTCATTCTAAAGGGATCCAGTATCTGTCTGCCTGTGATAACATGATCGACAGACCACGATGCTTTGCCAGAGATGGCCTGCACCTGTCGCCCTTGGGATTCCAGATACTGGCTAAGGCTCTTGCCACCCCTATAGTACCTTTTTTAGGCAAGGTTCAAATGACAAATTCACCGCCGTAACAGGTACAAGCAAGAAAAATCTGAGAGTAATGCTACTCAATGCTAGAAGTCTAAATCTCAAAATGCATTCATTTGAGGCACTCCTTAAAATGGAGAACATTGACATCTGTGCAGTGACAGATACCTGGTTCAAGGCTCCAGAGAGCACCCCTGCATTACCAGGCTATAATTCATACCACACCTTTCTGCCACCTATCCTGGACTGAAACACTAAAGGTGGAGGCATGCCCATATTCATTAAGGATATCCACAACTCCAGGCTAGTTGCTCAGCATAATGCATCCGAGATTATCCAAATGCAACTAACTCTGGGCAAGACCGCAATCCAAATTGTAACTTGTTACAGATCCCCCACCATGCCCCAGGATTCGCACTCCTTATTTCTTAATACACTGGAAAATATTAGAGCACAACTCAACACCCTAACAATGGGCAATTTCAACTACCCCACCATTAACTGGGAAAACTACTCATGTACCAACTCTTTTGCTCAACGGTTTCTGGAATTCATAAATTCCAATGCCTTGGATCAGCTTATCCACACCCCCACCAAAGGCAGTAATATCCTAGACCTGGTCATTACCAACATGGGTGACCGGTGTTCCACACCAGAGGTCAATTCCATGTTGGTCAGATCCGACAACAAGCTAATCAGCCTAGACATCCACATCTCACCCCCACCCCCCATTACGGAAACCACCATAAAAAATTTCTCCAAAGCCAACTTCACGCTTCTTAAGACAGAAGTGGCAAACTTCACGACACCCATGCAGATGGACAATAGAGGTACGACTGCTGAATCCTACACAAATGCACTTTATAAGCACTTACACGAGTGCATGGATCATGCTATCCCTAACAGAACCAAGATGTTATCCTCCAAAAAAGGAAGCCAATCTAGTGGTCCCCTGCCATAAACAACTCTACAACAGAAGAAAGAAACTGTTGCAAAAAAAGAGTAAAATCCCATGACCGGAAGAACTCCCTGGTCAGCCTCAGTAAGAAGCTGAGATTCCTCATAAAAACTTCCAAATTTAGTTTTGAAAATAAAATCACCACTGATTCTAAAGACAACCACAAAGCATTCTATAGCTATGTCAAGATTCTCAGTGGCAACACTCAGATCTGCTCTGAGTTACAGCACAATGGCACTAAATATACAGAACCAACTGATATTGCTAACATCCTGGCAGATAGGTTCAGTGCTAACTTTACCCCCTCTCACCCCCTAAAGGGCCCATCTCTATATCAGAAGAATGCAAAGTTTCTGTAACCACAGCTGCACAGGTAAACACCATCTCCAAAGCCAAGAACACAGCATCCATGGGACCTGACAACATCCCAGGCTGCATTCTACATGAACTACAGAATGAATTGGCACCCCACCTAAGCACCATGTTCAATCATAACCTCACCTCAGTCTTTGTGCCCACTGAATGGCGCACAGCAACGGTTATCGCATTCCACAAAGGGGGAGCCGCCACGGACCCCAGGAACTACCGTCCCATTAGCCTAAAGAGCCTGGTCTGTAAGGCCATGGAATGTATCATCATGGAACTTAAAAACAAAGACATTGCTAATCTCCAAACTCTGGACCCCACCCAGTTCAGGTTTGTAAAATGTAGATCATGTCTCCTAAACCTGATTGACTTCTTTGAAGCAGACACCAAAGCCATAGATGAGGGTAAGGTGTTTCATACAGACTATCTAGATCTCACCAAGGCTTTTGACACCATCCCCCACTCTGGAATTATAGATAAACTCACTAAACTAGGTATAAATCCCTATGTCACAAGATGGGTTGCCAACTGGCTCATTGACAGAACCCATACTGTGAAAGTAGCAGACTTGAAATCTGACTTCAGATCAGTGACAAGTGGAGTATCACAGGGTTCAGTCCTGGGTCTTCTCCTGTTTGGTATCTACTTTTCTGAAGTACATGCTAACACAGAAGGTCTTTGATTAATGAAGTTCGCAGATGACTGCAAACTAGGAGCCATCATTGAAACTCCTAACAATGTGGACATCCAACAAAAGGGCCTCACTGAGACAGATGCCTGGTGTCAAAGCCATAGCTTCAAGCTCAATGCCAAAAATTGCATTGTCATCCCCTTTGGTAAAAACTCTGTACCCATGAGCTATCACATAGGTGGTAGTCTACTTAACTCCGAAAGTGTGATAAGAGACCTTGGGACACAAGTGGACAGTAGTCTCTCCTTTGATAATCACATTGCCACAGTAATCAGAAAATCCTTCTACGTGGCACACCTCATCACAAAAGGTTTCTCATCCAGGAAAAAAAGATGTCATTGTTCCCCTCTACTCATCACTCATTAGACCCATTATAGAGTACAATGCCCCTTTTGGTGTATACCTCACAAGACATCTACAACAACTGGAAAGGCCATGGAATTACCTCACAAAGAGGATTACTGGCCTCAAACAAATGCCCTACGCAGAGCGTCTCAAAAAACGCCAGCTTTACTCTGTCACATATCGCCTACTCAGAGGCAGTCTCTGCCTAACCTACAAAGCTATGTCAAACCCAGAGCTGTTGGACATGCTCCACTTAAAGAAATCCCAATCCCTCTGAGCTACAACCTTGTCATCACACTGGACAGAACATGCTGGAGGGATAGATTCCAGTCCCAGAAACTTCCCATACTCTGGAACAAACTACATATCTATATTAAACAAAGCTCCTCATTAGCACTCTTCAAGAAAAATCTTAATGATTGGATAGGAAATAGGAAATTCACCTCAGGATCACCTCTGTGGCTCTGCTCATCAGGGGCACAGGAAAATAATTTTCTTTGGTGGCAAAAGCCAAGGTACCTTTTTGGCTAGGCATGTATAGGCCCTAGGGCCGATAACCTAGTACCTACCTATGAACCTATGAACATATCTCTGTGTATGTATGTGTAGTTGCATATCTATCTATCTATATATATATATATATATATATATATATATATATATATATATATATAATATATATATATATATAGATATGTATATATATATATATATATATATATATATATATATATATATATATATATATAAAATATATAAAATCTATCTATATATATATATATATATATATATATATATATATATATATACATGTATCTGCATATATGTGTGTGTGTGTGTGTGTGTGTGTATGTGTGTGTGTGTGTGTGTGTGTGTGTGTGTGTGTACATGTATCTTAGGAATGTTTATGGCTTCCTCATTGTACATTCCTTATGGTAGCCAGACTGTACTACATGATATGTTATTGATACTGGCCTGACATCATACAGGTGGGATGGATTACTGTTAACATCTTGTGCCCATGTTGTGTCGGGTCCTGGTTATGGGACTTGCAACAGTTGGTATTGCATTGCAGGGCAGACATGTTTGGCTGTGGGGGGGGGGGGTAATATCAATATGTAGAAGTCGTATGTAGCTTGGGACCCCTCACTCCCATTAACGGTGCCTATGGTCATATTTGTTATTTTCTCTTTTATATCTATAGATATATATATCTGTATACATTTGTGTGTGTGTGTGTGTGTGTGTGTGTGTGTGTGTGTGTGTGTGTGTGTGTGTGTGTGTGTGTATATATATATATATATATATATATATATATATATATATATATATATATATACATATATATGTATGTGTGTGTATCTATTTAGATATAAATATATATAGACACACACATACATCTACATGTTTAAATACATTTCCTGTACTGTTGAATGCCTGTGCTGGATGATATGTTTTTAAAAATATCAGGATTGTACATATCTGACATGACTTAGTGGCAAATCACTTTGGTTATGTTGTGCCAAGTCCTGAGTTTAAGCCTTGCAGAGGCTGTTTATTTTATTGCTGGGCAGAACATGGGCCATTGGATACAGAGTGATTAAGGCACTTTTAAGCAGTTGTAAGCGGGTTTGTGCCGAGGTAAGTATTGCTAACTTCCGGTTATGGTTTCTTATACTGATTTAGCTTCTCAGTTGCTTAACCTTTGTAGGCATTGCTTACCCCCACACAAACAAGCTTAAACCCACTTACTGCTGCTTAAAAGTGCTTACTCCTGCTTACCCCCCACGTATTTCTTTAAAAGAAATGAAAAAGGGTTGATAGGAAAGTGGGGAAAAAGGGGCACAATGAGGGGAAAGACAGTAGGCAAAATAGCTAGGCATGTGCAGGAAGGGTGTAGGGAAGGTCCATAGCTGCCCATTTCTTCTACAGCAACAGCTGTGCATATACAGTGAATTTGGAGATAGATTTGGACACTCATACCCCTGAGAGAAAGGTATGGACAACAATAATATGTTGTTAAGCTAGTTAGACCAGATTACATGTGTCCAGTGGACATGTGTGTGAAATGGACAGCTATGTATGGTGCGAGATTTTTTTTTTTTTGGGAACAGATTGCCCATTTTTTCAGGTGGGAGTGGGATGTTGGGGAGGGATAGTAGCTACATTTGGGGAGGTAGGTTAACAGACAAGACAAACAAGATGCATACAGGGGTGGTATATGACACATGTGGGGGACAAACACCTTGATGGGGAGGGATGTTGGGAAATCAGAAACCCATTAGTCCCCTAGTGGAAACAGTGGGAATGAGGTCCCCACCCATGGGCAGTCACCACTGCACCTTCACAGCCCCTAAGGTGGCTGTGCTGGGGGCTGAGTAGGAGAGCCAGGCCGACCCTCTAATTGCAACACATGGCCATCAAGCTGGCGTAGCAGATCTCTGACCTCCCTGTGGAGCTTGCTATGCACCACTATGCACCACAACCCGGACATGGCGACGGGTGACAGGTTTCTGTCTGTGCCCACTCCCGTTCCGAGTGAGCCCCATCACCTGAGGTGGTTCCATCCGAAGGGAGTGCAGGACCAGTGGACGAGGAGGTACTGGGTTGGGCCCCAGATGTGCTGGTGTCTGGTGCCACGGCCAGCTGAGGTGGGACAGGTGGGTCTGCCGGGACCCGCATTCCCATACATGCTATAGTGTTTAAGTTTTATCAACATATGTGAGTTAGTAATAGTCAACACATTCCATGATTAGGTATAACAGTATGCATAAATGTTCCCATTAACCCAAACACCAGATATGGAACAGTTGCATAGCAAACAGAACAGATGCATATATGGGACCATAGTGGTCATTACAACAGTATGCAGGTACATTGATGGCAGCATGCCCCCAATGTGGGAGTATTTCAACATAGTACATGCACAGAAACAGATTTAAATAATTATCAAATAATATCTATATCAATAGCACATATCTCCCAACATTAAAATTAAGTCAGCACATACCATTTGAGTTGTGTATTAGGTTTATTGTTGCAGATATGGTGGGGGGGAGAGAAAGATGTCAGTTAACAACTAGTATATTCCTGTAGTTCGCATTACTTTCCTAGTCAGTGCTGTGATTTGTACCTTACAAGTATTAGTACACTACCCTATTGCCTTGGTTTGGACAGTGATATGGCTGTCGACAACTATATATATGAACTGGTTTCAGCTGCAGTATACAGTTCTTACCTGGTATACCTGTGGGGGTATTGTTTGTTAACAGTACCTAACTGTTTCTACACATACTCCCAGATTCCAGGTTGATGTTATGCACATACCTGTCCATCTCTTTTTGCACACATTCTGGCATGTCATCACCACATGCAGGTGAACCGGGACATATTTCCACTATTACTGTCTTAAACCTTTAGTGACTTGTGCAATGACAAGTTTGTTTTATTTGACATTTTCCAAATATGTACAGGTCTAACAGTCAGTTATATGACATGATATTCTGCCTACATGTCAGAAATTGGCACACTGATATGACAGGGGACAGGGTAACAGCCAGCAGATATGGCCCAAATAACTGGACATTCTGGACATTTCTATACACTTGTGAGGTATGATTCTACATACAGCTTACTACCACTCCCAGGATTCAAACTATGGCTGTGTCTGCTAAAAATAAGACACTGTCCATCACAGTTGAATGTGCTATATAGGTATTGCTGTGTATCTCTTGTCTGATTTCTGTCTATAATTCTCCTGTGGTTTTACATTCTGAACTTGTACTTACAACACTCTTATACAGGATTTCCTAGAGAGTTGTATTATGTAGTACTGTGTGGTTGACAGTGATGAGTAATACCTTATTATTCTGAGCAACGGCAACACTAACAATGCCATACAATACTGGAATAAACAGTACCAGTACAGGATATCAATCATTTATTTATAGGCACAGTGTTCATATCTGACAGGTTTTACCTTCATAATGCTGATCACGTTATGGTCGACTCTGCTTCCGCGAATACCGAACTACAACTCTTCAAAATGTTGAACACCAAATTTCCGAAAGACAAAATGTCACCCCCTTTTTGACTCATGTTAGCACTGGTGTGGAGGTGTGGCGTGGTCAGAAATGTCAAAATTCGAAGTTTTTTCAACATTTGAAAGATTTTGCGGTTCTGGTTTTGTGGAAATGGTTCAGTGATGTGGCCAGTCGATTATATGTGATCAACATTATGAAGGTAAACCTCTCACAGACCTGTGGGAGCAATGTTTGTTAGCACTACCTGCATGTTGCCATAAAAATCACCAGTTTCCACTTCAGTATTACGCACACACGTCTCACTCTGTTACTGTACACACTCTGGTCACAGCTTGACAACATAGGGGTGGAGATGGGACATACTTGGCTACTTACTCTCATAACATTTTGGGAGGTTGCTAGAGTGACAGGTTTGTTGTTATAAATGTCTGACAATCAGTTGTATGCCTTGTTTTCTGCCTAAACATCTGGGGTCATCCTACTGGTTTACCGGGGGGATAGAGTGACAGGCAGCAGCTATGGGCTGATTTACTGGCCAAGCTGGACATTTCTGTAAACTTGTGGGGTATGATTCTGCATACAGGCTACTACCACTCCCAGGATTCAAACCATGGCTGTAATTTCACATCACAGTTGAGTGTGCTATTTGGATTTTGTTGTCTGTCTTTTTAGTGTTTTCTGTCTAAGTCTCTCTCAGTTGTACTATTTGACCTGTTGGGATTACAACAGTCATATACAGACATTCCTACACAATTTACTTATGTAGCACAGTGTAGGTAACAGAGCTTACTACAACAGTACTATTAAGTGATTGCATCTCTACATTAACATATGATACCAGAGTGAACACATGCAGTCCAGCAGTTAGACCTTTGTCAGGCTATTATGCTTTTATTTACATACAACCTATATGAGACTCTTCCTGCCCTATTTGCTGGTGTATGCAGTACATGTCTTAAACAATACAGGTTTTATACAGGCAATAAACTTACTACTACTTTTAGATTTATTTCCTATAACAGTACATGCAAGAGTATTACTAACCTGCCTCGCGTTGCAACCGCTCCAATCTACAGCCATGGTCAGCACATTGTTGCTAGCCAGAGCCTGTAGTCAAGCTAGTGTAGCTGACATAGCATATGACTAATCCATGCAAACTATGGTTTCTAATTCTGCTACAGTGACTGTTTAAGCAATAAATATAAACACAAGGTTAAGTAGAGCAACATGCTTACAAGTTGCGCAGAAGCAAGCAAAATGGTAAGTCATGTGCCATTAGTTCCAAGAGGCTAATTCTGAAGATGTTTGCTATACCAAGTACATGGGGAAAAATTGAATATAATATTGCATTTAGCAGCAGTATTTATAAACAATAGCGTGTAAGTAAAGGTACAGTGATGACAGATGCTCAGTATGAGAGATATAGAGAGTATAATGATATCTGCCCTGCATCCAACTGCAGTGCAGAGGCCCAACCAATATCTAGTAATAAACTGGTCCTTACAGAGAAAGTAGTCCCTAAAATGAAAATAATCCATATATCCCTAGACTCATTGGACAAAAGGAGAATGATTATGTGAAACAAAAGATCTGAGACATACTTTCTGTAATTCTTCTCTGAGAAAAGTGAAGGGAGAAGCAAAGCTGACAGGGTTATGTGCATAGTTTGAATGTGCATATTATATTGGATTTATAAAAAGCACCACAAGCTTTTGCAACTCCCAGCCCCTGAATCTATTTATGCCATTTCCCAAAAGACAGGAATTATGTGCAGACATAGAAACCTTACCATCAGTGATTTCTTTTGGAAAACAGTGACTAAGGAGTAGCTTTACTGAACTGAACTGGAGTAGATAGCATCTTACCCTGTTTAAGCTTAATGGGGTGCAAGGAAGCCATTCTGATTATATCAGTTTTTAGTGTGTTGCTTATTGACATTTTTTTCTAGAAACTTCGGCTTGAAGATAAAAAAGGAATACTCCAGCACATTTAAAGCAAGACTTTTTGTCAAATATATATATATATATATATATATATATATATATATATATATACACACACATACATTCATTAGCATCCTTGACAGAATGTGGAATTTACCTGTTTAGGAAATGCTATAAAAATGCAACAGTAAACATTGTTTAATTTATATTTCTGATTTTGTTTGTTTGCTTTTTTTGTTAGTTAACTAGGTAGGTGGGCTACTCAGTTGTCCCTTTCAGCTGTGACCTGGGCTCAGAGCAAAGAGTGATATGTATGAATGCAAACACTGACTATACATTCAAATAGTAAAGTTTAAATTAATATCATAATGGTTACAGCAACCACAGACCTTTAACACCTTAATGACAGACCCATTAACTAATTTGCTAGGTTTTTACAATACAATTTACACAGTATTTACAGTTCAAATATTGCACAGCTACTGATTCCTTCTAGTACAGATTTCAAAAGTCATTTCATACTATAGGCTAGCACATAAACTTGTCTCTAAAGTATTCACATGCATTCTATTTGAACGTGTGCTTTTTCTGTTTTGTCTTAAAAGCAGATATTGTTCACTTTGTGATAACTTTTCCAGGTATGCAACTAAAGAATGCTGGTCTATTTTTTAAAAAAACTTTTCACATATACTTTTAGACTCTAAGGTAGCCTTGCTAGGAAAAGGAATTGTCCCTATTTCTAGGGGAATCAGGTGTCTTTCAGACCATTGATTTACCATGCACGGAAGGACAGTTGTAGTGCAGATTGCTACAAAAGGTCTGCTATTGAATTGTAGTCAATGAAATCTGTTTAGGAGCAAAGACTGGTGAGTCAGCAGACTTGGAAGGAGAGCAAAGTGACATATTTTACAAGGATCCAAGAACACACAAAGATAAGCCCACGGGTAAATGAATTGCCATAAAAGTAAAGACAAAACAAACAACTCAAGAACGTAATGGCAAAATGAAGCACAACAAGCATATAAAAGTCAACCGAAATGCGATTTATTCAGGCAAGCGCTTTCACCACACTGATGTGGCTTCATCAGACCATTAATGACAAACAAGTAGGCTTCATATCTCATTTATACATAAAATTTTAAATAAAACAGACAATGAGAACATTTACTCACAGTCATCATACTTAGTTGCCTTACTATTCAACACATCCCTTCGTGATGACATCATCACATAACCTATCTTTAAAGGTGCAGGAACCAATTATACATGCACCATGATAATAAATAAATGTAAACATTCTATCATGAACTAAAAACATCAACTATTACATCCTAAAATCATCTAGGCAGCCCCCTTGCTTTTAATACTGGTTTAATGGACACTACATCATTAAGCCCAGCTCCCTTATCGGCCCTCAGCCTCAGTATACACCGAAGTTCAGCCCCTTCTGTTTTATTCTCCACATTGCCCAGCCTTACTGTTTCCCTTATGACCTCAATAACTCCAAATCTAAAATAATATTCGAACAAAGTATTAAGGACATATTTAGCTGTGGTGTTACTCATATTCCTATTCCTCACACTATACAGGTGCTCTCGAATCCATTCCCTAAGTGAAAGGTCCATTTTCTCTATACAGAATATTTGACAGCAAAGGCAACAGGCTAAATAAACTATGTGTTTGGTACCACAATCAGCCCTAACATTAAACTTATAAATCTTGACTGTATCTGGATGTATCAATTCATGAGAGTCTATGTCAATATTCTCACAAAACCTACATTTCCAACATGGGTGAGTACCTACATTTCCTATCCCATTATTCTTTTGTTTATCTGCACCCTAGAAAGGTGTTTAGAAATGTGATTAAAGGGTAAGGGATGAGGATGTCCTGGTTACATCATATGGAGGAAGGTTATAGGAGGGGGATGGAAGCATTGAAAGATAATTTTTATAGAAGAGGTTATGAAGAAAATGAAACAATGGATATATTAAGACAAGTTGATGGATTAAGGGAAGGGATGGCGATTAGACAAGAGATGGAAGTGGCGAGTGGAGATTTAGCCACTAGGAGAAGAGAAAATAATGATGGTGGAGTGAAATACACAATGTACTATACTAGTAATATAAATAGTATTAAGCAGGTGATTGAGAAGAATTGGCCCATTTTATTAACAGATGAGAGAATAGGAAAGGTGGTAGGATTGACTCCTAGTTATTGTTATAAGAACTGTCAGTCTATGAAGAGAACGTTATGCTCCCAGATAAACAAAAGAATAATGGGATAGGAAATGTAGGTACTCATCCATGTTGGAAATGTAGGTTTTGTGAGCATATTGACATAGACTCTCATGAATTTATGCATTCAGATACAGGCAAGATTTATAAGTTTAATGTTAGGGCTGATTGTGGTACCAGACACATAGTTTATTTAGCTTGTTGCCTTTGCCTTGTCTTATATTAGATTCTGTATAGGGAAAATGGACCTTTCACTTAGGGAACAGATTAGAGAGAACCTGTATAGTGTGAGGAATAGGAATATGAGTAACGCCACAGCTAAATATGTCCTTAATACTTCGTTAGAATATGATTTTAAATTTGGAGTTATTGAGGTCATAAGGGAAACAGTAATGCTGGGAAATGTGGTGAATAAAACAGAAGGGGCTGAACTTCGGTGTATACTGAGGCTGAGGGCAGATAAGGGAGCTGGGCTTAATGACGTAGTGTCCATTAAACCAGTATTAAAAGCAAGGGGGCTGCCTAGATGATTTTAGGATGTAATAGTTGATGTTTTTAGTTCATGATGGAATGTTTACATTTATTTATTGTCATGGTGCATGTATAATTGGTTCCTGCACCTTTAAAGATAGGTTATGTGATGATGTCATTACGGAGATGTGTGTTGAATAGGAAGGCAACTGAGTATGATGAACTGTGAGTAAATGTTCTTATTGGATGTTTTAGTTTACATTTATGTATAAATGAGATATGAAGCCTACTTGTTTGTCATTAATATTCTGTAGAAGCCACATCAATGTGGTGAAAGCGCTTGCCTGAATAAATCGTATTTTGGTTGATTTTTATATGCTCGTTGTGCTTCATTTTGCCGTTACGTTCGTGAGATATTTTGCAAGAAGTTTTCAGTAGTAAGAGTGTGTTGCATGTTGACAATATTGTGATAACTGGGAATCAATATTGTAATTTGGGTATGATAACATTTCATGCAATGGCTCGATATTCTTTGAGTGATAGGAGGTGTGACCCTTTGTAGTATAATTTTATTATATTCTTGTTTACTGGACATTGTGTTCTTGACATAAGACATGCAGCGCCTCTCCTTCAGTAAATACACTATGCCAAATTACATTTTGTAACCGTTATTACATTTCCATAAACATAACTTTATTGAACAACATTTTCATTTATTGATCACAGCATGAACATCCATGTATCCATTTACTAAAGCAGTGTAACCTCAATCACCCTAACCATGTAAGGAGCATCCTCATCTCCGCTCACTTACTTTTAGTTATCAAGCAGCATCCCAGAGCTCACTTGCATTCCCCAACTTATTGAATTAAACATCCAACATCGGGGGGAGGGGATAGAAGGGGGACAAGCCTGCCCCTCTTCTCCTGCAACCAGCCTGACACAGGCTGTGCTCCTCATTCACTCCAAAACCTTCAGCAAACCCTTCAAAACAAACCTAGGTGTACATTAAAGAGATCCAAACCAAATTCATTCAGGTGTTCTCCAGCTTCTCTGAACCAAACTGAATCCCTGTCACTGACATCCCAATGACCTATCATATAAATAACCAAAGCAGTCAGTTGCCTAACTTGCCTAACATTAACAAACAGATGAGCCCTCTACAAAGCCAAAATAACTGTGTTACTATCTCCAACTGCACAATGCACATACCTGAGCATAACCTCATTAAAATAGACAGATTCTCACTTATCCTAACTACCAATTGTAGCTTTGGAATTATTCCTAGATCACTACCTGCCAAATGTGCCACCAAGACCTTAAGGAGCCCAATGCCACCCAAAACAATGCAAACCCAATTGTGTGCCATCGGATCTAACTGCATCCCCTTTTTGTTTCCCAATGGATATAAGAATGACCAAAATGAGATTTCCTTTTCTAGAAAAAAAAAGTTAATTTAATACTAAGCCAGTCACCGTACCTAATTATCTAATATAAGACAAGAAAGCATTTGATGACCAACATCCCACACTCTTAATAGCTTCAATTAATCTGCCTTCCCTTGTTAAATCTGATACCTTTTCAATGCACAAAGAATGAGTAGAAAACCCCTCTCCTAGAAAAGCAGCACACCAAAAACTCCTCATTTTATATATATATATATATATATATATATATATATATATATATATATATATATATATATAGACTGATTACACATAATGACCTTGCCCCTACCAATCAAAACAAAGTCCTGAGGACTCTCAACAGGATACCACGGCAACCTCTTAGCTCATTCCACCAGACACAACAAATCATTCCTGTCCTTTCTCAATAATATCTGCCTGCCCTTCCCCAACTGATCCATTTTAGATCTATATAAACAAATATGCATGGAGGCAAAAAACACTAAAACATCCCACCAAACTAGCGAAAAACAACTCTGACATCCTAAGAGTTCCAAAGTATATCCATATAGAGAACGTCACACATATAGTCAAATGAATCTCCATTTACCAATGCTAAACTTTGCAACAAAACCTTCAAGATCTGTCTTGTCAGTTGCCGTCATCTGTCAGACTGCACACTATCAACCATACCCCGACTCTTCAACATACAAACCACAGTCCAAGATTGGAGAAGTCACATAACCCTACCATCTATGCACCTATACTAATCGCAGCTAAGTCCACCTTGACCGACTGAACTGCCTTACTTTGTTCCCAAGCCTTAACCAAATATTTCAACAGTAATCCTTCCCACCAAACTCCTTCCTCCTCATGCAGCTGCAACACAAATTTAACAAAATCTCGCAATGCCCTACCATACGCCTTCCTTTTAAAAGCTGTCCAGGATTGTTGTACCAAGGATCTGATCCTTCCCACTTAATCTGACACACAGTGTCTAGCAACACCAGTGGCTCATACCACTGCCATTTTGTCTGAATGAAAATTAACTTTTTTCCCCACTTCTCCTGCTAGATCTTTGGTGCCATTCAACTTGGAACTAACTCCACTCAGTCAACATCCCTCCTTCAATCATCCTTCAATCCTGCTGGTCAGCAAGGCATGAACCATTCACCCCATAATATGCCAGCATCCCAATTCTTCCTGCTACATCTGCAAACTGCAGATCCCCTTGAATAACCCAATCTGCTGGCCAAAAAGCCACACCATTAAACTGCTCCAAAAAAGATGACCACAATGCTAAATCTGCAAGCACCAACTTATTACTCATCACCCGATGATTTTGCTTTTCATCTGTTCAACAAAAAAGCCAGGAACCCACAAAATTAATGACCCAGGTGAACTGCCCGACATGCAAATTTCAGGAACCCAAAGAGCTTTGTAATATCCTTAATTCGCACCTTGTCGTTGGACTTTCTCCACTGAATCTTTTCTTTCAAACATGTTGCCTTTGCATCTGGTAAACAAAACAAACAATTTAACTATTCTATCCCACCACACCAACTTTCTTCCACTACCATCTTAGCTCCCATTGCTAATCCGACCTGACCCTTCTCCAAAGATGTCCCTGGACAAATTGGTTTGTTCCCAAACCTCATTTAAGCTGCTTTTGCAGACTTGATATATTTTGATCATTTACAAATGCTGCAAGTGATAAAGTGATTAAAATGTAAGTTTGTCAGTTGATGTGACATATCTTATGGTTAGGATTCCTGTTTTTCATTTAGGTTGCCTGTGTTTGAATCTTAGTATGGGAATAGGCCACTCTTTGACTAGCAGTTAATGCTGAGAACAGTGGCTATGAGTTCTTAAGTAGTTACTTCCTGCAGCCCAGGTTTGATTTCCCTCAGACTCTGTTCATCTACTGTGTGACTCTGAAAAAGTCACTGAACTAGCAAGTGCTCGGGGGCAATTGGAAAACTGGGCAAGGTTCTTCCATGGTCTTATTAACTACATGCCTTATAACTGCCAATGACAAATATGCTCTTATAGTAAAACAACCTATGTGATACTTTTTAAAAATGTACTCTGTTTTCAATTGCTACATTTTGCTGTTATTTACAATTAATTTATGTGGCCTATCCTACAAAAAGCATGGTTATGAAATGATGCAAATTACCAAACAAGAGCATCAGAAAAATGTACCTGAGCTGTATATGATAAATTAAAGTTTTGCTGATAGAGCTGTGTCAGTTATGTTAAACTCTCTGAAAACTTCAAAACTTAAGCGTTTTGGGGAAAGTGAAAAAAAAAAAAAAACAAGCTAAATATTAAAAAAAAAGTATAACCACCATTTTTGTATTTCTTCTTGCGGAGGGGTGTATTGTTATACTTGGATGATAAAAAGGAAAATCATTGCAGACTTGTGACACTTAACACATTTTTGAAAGAGGGTTTTAAACAAGCAACAATGGCCAAGAGGTAGTGTGTTACTATGTAAATAACTCCCAACCAGGAATGTTCTGAGGCCCAATGCCACAGGGATAGGGCATTTATACTACTGGAAGGGCTTTATTTACATAACAACACACACCCTGGTGGGCATTATTGTACTCAGAGAATGGGCTATCTGTTAGCTTATTTTTATAAAAAAAAAAAAATATATATATATATATATATATATATATATATAGGTCCCGGACAAGCAAACGTTTGAAACACAAACGGCCAGGCATACTTAACATGAAAGTGCTTTTCACCAAAGCACTTTCGCGTAAATATGCCTGTTGCCAAGGCCGTACTATGGTGTGGATAAGGGTATGTTCCCTTTTCTCCACTGTAGTGTGGTCTTGGAGGGAGAATATTAAAGTAGGGGGGTTTGGGGGGCACAGCCTGCCACATGGGGGTTGCAGGGGGCAAAGCCCCCCATCTGCTAAAATGTTAATGAAGCATTTTTTTTTTTTTTTGCAACACACTTTAACGAAAGCGCTTTTTCGATAAAAGTGCTTTCATTAAGTCTTGTTCGGTTGTTATGGATTTGGACGTTTGCTCATTTGTGCAAACGTCCTAGATCCATATGTATATATATATATATATATATATATATATATATATATATATATATATATATATATATATTATAATTTTGATGTAAAATAGTTTCTCCACCTACTGTTTCAAACTTGCTGTAGGATATGCTAGGAAATCATTGGGGGGTTGAAGTCACTAAATAATGAGTTGCATCTGAGGTTCTTAGGTTCATAAGTGTGTACTAGGCTAATGGCCCTGGAGCCTTTACAAGCCTCTATTTACTCTGACATTGTGCCACTCGACCTTGGTTCCCAGTGCCTCTGTTGAGTAGAGCCACTGGAGTTATCCCTGGGATGAATTTTCTATTTCCCATCCACTCATCAAGATTTCTCTTGAAGAGGGTCAGTGAGGTGCTCTTCTTGACATGTATGGGAAGTCTATTCCATAGCATGGGCAGGTTCTGGGCTATGAACCTGTCCCTCCAGCATGTTTTGTTGATTGTAGTAATGAGGTTGAGGTCTCTGGAGCATGTGGCGTGGAGGGATTGGGATTTCTTTAGATGTAGCATTTCTAACAGAGCTGGGTCAGACATCGCTTTGCAAGTACAGCAGAGATCGCCTTTAAGTAGGCAATATGAGACAAAGAATAGTTGGAGTTTTTTGAGTCAGTCCATATAGAATAAGTGTTTAAGGCCTAGGATCCTCTTTGGGAGGTACTTTTGTGGCCTTTCCAGTTGTTGAAGGTGTCTAGTGAGGTGCATGCCAAATGAGGCACTGCACTTGATGATCGACCTAAATGAGGGAAGAGTAGAGGGTGACAATGACCTCTTTCTTCCTGAATGCAAAACCCTTAGTAATGAGATGTGCCACATAGAAGGACTTTCTGACCACAGTGGCAATGTCGTGGTCAAAAGAGAGGTTGCTGTCAAACTGTGTGCCAAGATCTCTTATAACTCCTTCTGTGTTCAGTAAACTACAATTGATGTGGTAATTCAAGGGAACTGGGTTTTTCCCAAGGGTAATTACGACACATTTTTTGGCATTGAGCTTAAGGCCATGGTTCTGACAGCAGTTGTTGGTTTCAGCGAGGCCTTTCTGTTGGATGTCAACATCACTTGGGAAGTTTATAATAGCTCCCAACTTGCAATAATCTGCGAACTTTGTCAGACAGAGTCCTTTCATGTTGGCCTGGACTTCAGGGAAGTAGATACCAAACAGGAGAGGACCCAGGACCGAACCCTGTGGGACTCCACTCATGACTGGTCTGCAGTCCGACTTTAAGTCAGCTACTTTCACACTGTGGGTTCTATCTGTGAGCCAGTTTGCAAACCACCTAGTGATATATGGGTGGATGCCTAGCTTAGTGAGGTTTTCTATGATTCTTGAGTGGGGAATGGTATCAAAGGCCTTGGCCAGATCACGGTAGGCTCTGGTGACTGACTCAAAGAAGTTGACCAAGTTGAGCAGGCATGATTTACCCTTCACAAAACCAAACTGTGTAGGATCTAGAGATTGG
The DNA here is from genome assembly GCF_019279795.1 of Protopterus annectens. Taxonomy (NCBI): domain Eukaryota; kingdom Metazoa; phylum Chordata; order Ceratodontiformes; family Protopteridae; genus Protopterus; species Protopterus annectens. Next base: position 452,414,618 of record NC_056728.1, on the reverse strand, counting down.
CGATTCCCTATATCCTTGTTTATTAGATCCATGATGATGTGTTCCATAGCTTTGCATATCAGACTCATCAGGCTAATGGGGCGATAGTTCCCAGGGTTTGTAGTCACTCCTCATTTGAGGAGAGGGATGACTGTAGCAGTGCACCATTTGGTAGAGACAAGGCCTGAGATGAGGCTGTGATTTAACAGGGTGTACAGGTGAGGTGCCAGTTCAGCCTGTAGTTCATGTAAAACACAGCCAGGGATATTGTCAGGCCCCATAGAAGCTATATTCTTGGCCTTGGACAGTGCTGTTTTAACCTGTGCAGCAGTAATACTGGGTACCTGGCAATCTACTGGTTTTGTGATTGGTCCTTTAGGAGGGGAGAGAGGTGTAAAGTTGGCAGTGAATCTGTCGACCAGTATATTGGCGATATCTGTTGGCTCGGTATAGGAGGTACCGTTGTGCAGTAGCTCAGAGCAAATCTGGGAATTGCCATGGAGATTCTTTACATAACTATAGAAGGCCTTGTGGTTGTCTTTACTATCTGCTGCAATTCTGTTCAGACTTTAACCTAGCGCTCAACTGATCAGGGACAAATCTCAACAGAATTAGGGACAAATTCAGAAGTAATCAGAGCCACTTATAGTTGTATTAATTTGAGACATTGACAAAATAAGAGAATGTGAATTAATATTCACAATCTGAAGTAAAAAGTCTAACTCTATTTATTGCCATTGCCATTGTTTATTAAGTGTGTGTAATTCATCACCTTTTTTCCAAAAGTCCCCAGTTCTAAGAGGGATTAAGGGAAGCAAAGCTAACATTTGAGTCAAAATCAGAGGTCTCATTGAAAATCATGTGAGAGGTATTGGCTTCATTATCCATCAGAGAATGCATGATAACATAAATCATGTTATTATACCAACTTAATCATTTTATAAGAGCGATATTTCATATCTTTCCCTATTTTTAAGCCTTTGTTCCCCCCATTATTTTAGGCATTATCCAGATTTCTTGAACTAAGTGGTTGAGAGATATGAATACCTTTTAAGAATTGTATTCATTGCTCAATCAATGCCTCTTTCTCAGTCACACACACACACACACACACACACACACACACACACACACACGCACACGCACACGCACACGCACACACATACACCCACACACATACACACATTGTTATCTATTTTAAATTTACACTTGCTAAACAGCAAAAGTACTGCTTAGGGAGAGTAAAATAATGGCTCAATCACTCTCACTTTCATGCATGCATAGATTCATACACACTAAGTACTCACACACACATACACATTTCTATTTTTTTTTTATTTTCTTTTTTTTTTTAATTTTAATCAAGCTAAACAGCAAAAGCTCTGATTAGCGAGTGTAAAATAATGGCAGAAGTTATCTCGGTGTGTGTGTGTGTGTGTGTCTGTGTGTGTGTGCAGTGCATTTAATGACACTATTGGCACTGTACAGCTGTTAAATGAGATATTGGGGGATGCATATCTTAACCATTTTAACCTTCTTGTAGCCTTATGCTGCACTGTAGTGAAAGTGTTAATAAGCTTTATGTTTACCTCTTCCTTATATCACATAACTATTTGTGACACCAGGTACCTGCTGCTCATGGAGTACAAACTGGATATTACTCAAACTCACTGAGCACAAACAGGCAAACTTCAATGATATAATGACATTTTTCATAAGAAAACTTTTCAGAGTCATCTCTAAATATGTGCCAGCAATAATTCCTCTTTTTCTGAGAGTTTTCCCTTCTTTTTGTTTGTGTAAATGTGGATTTATTATATATACATTTGGGGGCTGTAAGTTTCTCCCCCTACATGGGTGGTATAGGATGATCTGACCCCTCTTACATTTACATTTTTCATTTTCACTAAACTGATTAACCAAATAATTACTGGCCTAGTGGTTAGGATGTGGCACTCACTCTACCACAGTCTGGGTTCATTTCCTGGTCAGGGAATTTCAATAGATTGTTTTGGGATGAGGTTTGATGTAATGGTTAAGGTGTTTACCTTACAGACAGAAGGTACAGCATTTGATTTTTTTTACCTTTGACATAGAAACTGGCTAGGCTTGAAATAACCCACAAGAGCAGATTGCCTACTACTTGACTATGAACCTATAAACATATACGAATTGTGGTCGTAAGTTGTTAGCATTTAACAAAAGTTTTTCATGCTGTGCTTTATGATAAAACCTCACCATGTCAGGTTGTGTTGAAGGAGCAATGCTTCTGTACAAACACTGTTTAATGAATAGCCTCAAACTCTAGAATTGTTTTGCATTTTTTTTCCTTTTTTTGAAAACAAAGTATTGGGTCTTATTGTTTCAGTAGGCAGCTGTGTATAAAGGGGTCCGACCCATGACTATTTGAGAAGGATAAGAGATTATGACAACGTGGTTACAGAGATGGCATGGGAGATGGGAAATCTTAAATTTCAGTCCCATAATTCTGATTGTGTGAAAAAAAAACTATGTTTTTATATTCATGCATTCTACTGGAAACACCGTTTTTATCAGTGAGAGTATTAGACTATTAGTATAAGTGAAAAGATATATATGCCATGACAAATTGCAATATTCCCACTCTCGCTGTATGAAGTGTAAAATATCTTAGAATGTAACATAGTATAAAAAGCTTCCTGTTGAACTGCATCAGCCAGAGAGAAAATGGCCTGCTACTTTCATAGCAGTGACCAAGCTGGAGTGAAGACATTTCACTCCATGATTGACTAATGTTCCATATAACTTAAATCTAAAGAAAACAACTCTTCTTTTTATTTCAGCTGTTTCCATTAGGGGTCGCCACAGTGGATCATCTGTTTCCATTTCTTCCTGTCCTCTGCATCTTGCTCTGCCACACCATCCACTTGCATGTCCTCTCTCTCCACATCCATAAACCTTATCTTAGGCCTTCCTCTTTTCCTCTTAGCTGGCAGCTCCATCCTTAGCATCCATTTCCCAATATAGCTAGCATCCCTCCTCAGCACATGTCCAAACCAATGCAACCTTGCCTCTTTGTCTTTGTCTCCAAACCGTTCAACTTGAGCTGACCCTCTAATATACTGATTCCTAATCCTATCCATCCTCATCACATCCAGTGCAAATCTTAACATCTTTAACTCTGCCACTTCCAGCTCTGACTCCTTCCTTTTTGTCAGTGCCACTGTCTCCAACCCATATAACATAGCTGGTCTCACTACCCTCATGTAGGCCTTCCCTTTCACTCTTACTGGTATTTGTCTGTCACAAATTACTCCTGACATTCTTCTCCACCCATTCAACCCTGCCTGCACTCTCTTCTTCACCTCTCTTCCACACTCACCATTACTCTGAACTGTTGATCCCAAGTACTTAAACTCATCCACCTTCACCAGCTCTACTCCCTGCATCCTCACCATTCCTCTATTCTCCTTCTCATTCACACACATATATTCTGTCTTAGTCCTGCTGACCTTCATTCCTCTCCTCTCTATAGCATATGTCTACCTTTCCAGGGTCTTCTCAACCTGTTCTTTACTTTCACTACAGATCACAATGTCATCTGCAAACATCAAAGTCCACGGGGACTCCTGTCTGATCTCATCTGTCAACCTGTCCATCACCATTGCAAATAAATAAGGGCTCAGAGCTGATCCTTGATGTAATCCCACCTCCACCTTAAACGCATCCATCATTCCCACCACAGACCTCACCACTGTCACACTAAACTCATACATATCCTGTACCACTCTTAATACTTCTCAGCTACTCCCAACTTCCTCATGCAATACCACAACTCCTCTCTAGGCACCTGTCAAATGATTTCTCTAAGTCCACAAAGACACAATGCAACTCCATCTGGCCTCTCTATACTTCTCCATTAACACTCTCAGAGCAAACATCACCTCTGTAGTGCTCTTTCCTGGCATGATACCATACTGCTGATTATTAATCATCATCTCTCTTCTTAACCTAGCTTCCACTACTCTTTCTCATAACTTCATGCTGTGACTGATCAATGTAATCTCTATGTAGTTACTACAGCTCTGCACATCATCCTTTTTCTTAAAAATCAGTACCAAAACTCCTTTTCTCCACTCCTCAGACATCCTCTCACTTTCCAAGATTTCATTAACAAAATCTGGTTAAAAACTCCACTGCCATCTCTTCTAAATACCTCCATGCTTCCAGAACTATGTCATCTGGACCAACAGCATTTCCATTCTTCAGCCTCTTCATAGCTGTCCTTACTTCCTACTTTGCTAATCCTTTGCATTTCCTGATTCACTATCCCCACATGATCCAATCTTCTCTCTCTCTCTCATTCTCTTCATTCATCAGCCCCTCAAAGTACTCTTTCCATCTGCTCAACACACTCTCCTCACTTTTGAGTAAGTTTCCCTCATTATCCTTTATCAGCCTTACATACTGCACATCTTTCCCAGCTTGGTCCCTCTGTCTAGCAATTGGTACAGGTCCTTTTCTCCCTTGTTAGTATCCAACCTTTCATACAACTTTCTATACGCCTTATCCTTAGCCTTCGCCACCTCTCTCTTTGCCATTCATCTCATCTTCTTATACTCCCGTCTACTTTTTTCATCTTTCTGACAATGCCACTTCTTCTTTGCCATCCTTATTCTCAGGATACCATCCTGTACTTCTTCATTCCACCACCAGATCTCCTTGTCCTCCTTCCTCTGTCCAGATGTCAAACCAAGCACTGTTCTAGCTGTCTCCCTTACCAGCTCTGCTGTAGTTACCCAGCTATCCACCCAGTGCTTGTCTTAACTCTTCCCTGAACTCCATATCACAATCACCCTTTCTCAACTTCCACCATTTGATCCTTGGCACTACCCTTACATTCCTCCTCCTCTTCTTGATCACCAACGTCATCCTACAGACCACCATTCTATGCTCCCTAACTACACTTTTCCTTGTCACCACTTTACAGTCTCAATCTCCTTCAGACTGGCCCTCCTGCATAGGATATAACCACCTGCGTGCATCTTCCTCCACTCTTGTATGTCACCCTATGCTCCTCCCCCTTCTTAAAATACATATTTACCACAGCCATGTCCATCCTTCTCACAAAATCCACTACCATCTGACCTTCTGTATTCCTCTCCTTAACAGCATACTTACCCATCACTTCCTCATCCTCTCTGTTCCCTTCACCAAAATGCCCATTGAAATCTGCTCCAGACACCACTCTTTCACCCTTGGGTACACTCACAATCACTTCATCCAACTCCAATATTTTTCTTTCTCATCCATCGCACACCCAATTTATGGAGCATATGCACTAACAACTTTCATCATTACACCATCAATTTCCAGCTTCATAAACGGCACTCTATTCGACACTCTTTTCACCTCCAAAACACAGTTGACATACTGTTCCTTCAGTATAACCCCTGCCCCATTATTCCTGTCATCCACACCATGATAGAACAATTTGAACCCGCCTCTGATACACCTGGCCTTACTCCCCTTCCATCTGGTCTCTTGCATGCACAATATATCAACCTTCCTTCTGTCCATTATATCAGCTAGCTCTCTCCCTATACCAGTCATACTAATAACATTCAAAGTTCCTGCCCTCACTACCATACTCCTAACCTTCCCTCTCTCTTCCTGCCTTCGGGCATGCCTTCTCCCTCTTCTTCTCCTTCGGCCAACAGTAGCCCAATTTCTGCCAGCGTCCTGTTGGCTAACAGTAATGGTGACAGTTGTTATCAACCCGGGTCTCAACCAATCTGGTGTGGAGATCTGTATTGTTGCCCTCATATGTCATTTGGCAAAATTTTTACACCGGATTCCCTTCCTGATGTAACCCTCCTCATTTATCCAGGATAGGGAACAGCACAAAGAAATGCACTGGCTTGTGCATTACTAGTGGCTGGGGATCTAAGGAAAACAAATATTAAACATTAATAAAATGAATTGGTATAGTGCAGCAAAAAAAATTATACTATTATTCATGTAGTGTGAAATTAATCCTGATAAATAAGCATGCCTCGGTTCATTAAAGAATGGTATTTACACCCTATCCATAGTTACTTCTAAAAAAATAGTTAATACAAAGGTGACACTTAAAGGTACCAAAGCCAAAAAAAAGTCTTTCAAGAGGTTACACTGTTTGCAGTTAGATGTACAAAACTAATAAAAGGTAAACAAATGAAATTAAAGAGGGTGACATGCTGACAGTATCTCACTCATCGACACAAGACACAGCTGCACGCATATACATTCTTAACCATCCAGTGGAGGCACATAATCAGACAGAAACAAATATTATTGCTAAAAGATACACACAGTAACTATCAGTGAGGAATCAGAGTGGTAAACAAAATTAAGAAAAGCAAACTGGAATGGAAAGCAGTCTTAGTTTTACATAAACTGATGAGCATTCATTGGCTGCAGAGTTCCTGTGATACTCATTAATATTACTGTAACCAAAAGAAGAATAAAACCCATTGTGCCAGGAAAAAAAGAAAAGGTCAGTACACAGATAATTTTTGAATAAGGGCTGTGTGCTTCCAAGTACAATACAGCCCTGTCGGTGTAACTGTCTTGCTTACTGGCTTAATATATATTCAACATACCAGATTATCAACTTGTGAGGAGGTTCCCTTCATAACCTCTGATTATATTTGTGCAATATATGCTGATGATTATGTACCAGTCACTATTCCTCAGATTTTGGACTAACTTCATCTCTTTCATATGTATGCCATCAACCAGGGACCCACTAATGGTATTTAGTACATTAAACAAAACAGCAAGCAAAAAAGTAGTTTATGGCTCTTTGAGGTACTTTAGTAGACAAGGCACATATACACCCACATACTATGTGGATACACACATACGTGCGCACGCACACACACACACACACACACACACACACACACACACACACACACACACACGCACATATGCAAACACGCGCACACACACACACACACACACACACACACACACACACACACACATACACACTCACACACACACAACATTTTTCAGTTAGTGCTATCTATTCCTGCTTTGCCTCTTGTGATTTCCCACCATGCATCAGTCACACAACTTCTAATGCTGTAGCATCTTTTCCTCATGTATCATTTGTCTCAAAAATATTTCTGTTGAAAGGTTTATAACCAACAACAACAAAAGCAGACAATTCAAAAAAGGTAAATCAATGAGACTGCAGTGATTTTAGTACCTACATGAGAATGGATGATAGGCGACTGCTGCTGTAACTAAAAGACCATAAGAATAAATCAGATGTTCTTCCTTCCTATATATTTTCAGCTGATCCTTCTTTATTCCTATGGCATTTCAGTTATAGCACCATTCACCTATCATTCATACTTAAGCTCCCACTAAAGTCACACTGGTGTCATTGATTTGCTTTTTTTTTAATTGTCTTGAACTATGGTCAACACCAATTTCATTGCCTTTGCTCACATGATCAACAGTTATGTTTGTATTTGTTGACAAGATAGTGGTAGGGCCTTTCCCAAACACCAGCTTGTGTCATTTCCTTATCTCTTTCTTTATCTACAGGAATGTAAAAATTATACTGTATTAAGAAAACTTATAGTAAATCAAAATAGTATTTACTACATCCAAAACAGTAGTACTTGCAAATAATCTTTGATTTTTCTCAGACATCATCAATCAATCCAAGACAAATTTAGAAAATGCACACAATTCAACTAAATGTAATTAAACCAATCGTATAAAAAAATTCAAACAGAAAACAAGATTCAGAGAAAATATCACCAGAATACTATTAGGGCTTTGACAGAGAGCTGTAACAGTGCAGCCATGATAAAAGAAGATTCAGAGTGACAAAGACACTTTTAGCAAATGCTCACTACAGGGTCATTAGCCTGCTTCTGAATTGAACACAATTAGAAGTAACCAGGCTAGTATTCCCCTTACTAACACACACACACACACACACACAATGATGTGGCACAGGCACCTATAAAAATGCAAATCACAATAAAACATTTTAGATATCTTCTCACAAAATTTCAAGAGGTCTTAATTTGTCATAAATCACCGACACTTATTCCTTCTATATACTTTTATATTTCTCAAATAAAGGTGCAAGATATTTGTACACAGAACTGTTGAAATCTCCGTTATGGTACTGTAATGTTGGGGACAAGAAGTCAAAATGTTTTGTCAAGAACTTTGTTCACTAGAAAGGAATGTCTATTACTTTCTGTTTCTTACTTTTCCTTAGTTTTCAGTGAGTGAAATTTCTCCTAAAATAAGTAAGACTGGAATTATTTCGAATAACATAAGTACAAATGAACTGTCAGTTCAATCATGCTGCAGGATAAATAAGTGTATTTTATGTTTGTGTTGATCAAATTATTGCAGTGCTCAGAAGCTTCTGTTTCTTAAAGCATTGTACAGCCATTATTCAAGGGTGCTTTATAACACACTGTTTTCTAAGTTACGGTATTAGGCAGACATCTAGATCTGGTTGAAAATTCACTTACATTAGTCTACAGATATCTCTACAACTCCAGATGTAATATCATTACAGACCAATGGCAGTTCTTTGTGTGTCAGGCTTATGCCTCTTTCCATGGCCTTCTCCTGGTAGATTCCCTGATGAAGCTTGGTATTTAAAAAGTCAGTATAGTAAGAGAAAGAACTAAGGAAATGTAAGCTGATATTTGGATATCTGTTAATAAAGGGGCAGATGTGCAATATGCTGAGAAAAGCAAAAAGCTAACTGCTCAAGGGAGTTCTGCTTTACATATAATGTACTATAAGAAGGCCTGTACTTCCACAGAGAAAATGTTAGGCTATATTTATTTTCTTATTAAGTATCACTGTTTAAAGTCTGTTGTTATGGATGACAGAGGTGCTGTAAGTCCAAGGCTAAAAACAAATGCTCTAAGGTTCTATCCATTTATGTTTTTAGTTGCTCTTGTTTGCAGGTCATTTAACTAAAATATGCGTTGTCGCCTCACAGTAAGACGCTGTTCAGTTCGATTCTCAGCTAGGGCGTCTTCTGCGTGGTGACATGCGTGAATGGGCGTACCTTCGTTGAAGGTTGTGCGTCAGGCCTGGCAAGCCGGTATGTAAAAATCAACTGCCAATCATTAGCAGACCGGAGTTCCACGGTGGCGACCCCTAACTGGGAAAAGCCAAAAGACACAAACAAACAATGTAGTTCTGGTCTATATTATATCATCGAACGCTTAAAAAAGCGAACGCTGATTGACCGACCTAATTTAAGCAAAAGCTTACAATCCTGAACTGTCAAATCCCTGATACAAAAGAAATACACACAACACAAGCACACCAAACAAACAGAAATCCACACACATATACCTAAAATCTGATACCTAACCCTATACTAAACTATGCACACACCACTAACTACCCACTTACCTTAACCCAAACCCTAACACTAAGGTCCGTCACTATCGCACACTCACCTCACCCGCTCCCTAACCCTAACTCACTTAAATCTGCCCTAACCCTCATGTCCACTCAATCGCACACAAACCTAACCCGAGCCCTAACCCTAACACACCTAAATCACCCTAACACTCACATCCACACAATCGCACACTTACCTGAATCTGACTGGTAACTTTCCACCATAACACTGAAAATACCGAAGCAACAGAAACGGACAACCAAATTCTTTCCCTAGGAAACAATTCGAGTTTTTGCTGCTTCGATATTTTTCAGTTTCGCGAAAATAAGTTCGATCAATCAGCATTCGCTTTTTTAAGTGTTCGAGGATATAATATAGACCCTGTAGTCCAATACATAAAATTAAAAATACATTTATTTAAAAATCCATTATTAATAAATAAGGCTTTGCAGTTTAATACATATGATGCAATTTTTCAGTATGCATATAAAGAAGCACTAGACCTCTTCCACCCTACCCTGCAAAAGCCAGGCAGGCTGTTTAAAGACAATATAAACTGGCACAATTTCCTAATAATCTAAAAGCTGACCTTATCATTTTTTTCACAAGTTTTTCCAAACATGAGAGAGTGTAACTTTAATTTCATGATCATTTCACAGAGGACCAAGGACTGGAATAGACACTGTGGAAAGGCTTTTCACTTCTTCCAGGCTGTGAGTAAGATGTATTAGTAGTCTGTCATATAATCATATATCCAGACTCTTTTTGGTAGCAAAATGAAAAAAGTAGTACAGAATTTGAGATGACCTCCCTGACAAGACTGGAACAGAGATACTGAAGGGTCTCTTTGATGTGATGGCTGCATCCTCTGGATTTACAGCAGGTAAGGCACAGTGCTTGGCTAAGGATTTAAGCTTAGCCTGAAGATGTGACGTTATAGATTTTGGATGATTCTGCTGTTATGGATTGCTTATTTGACAAGACAGCAAATGAAATTCTCATACTAACAGAGGGAAAAAAACATCAACAACTGTTAAATATATTTTATATGAGACAACCCCATACTATGAAAGGAACTTTACAGCTTGTAAAAGACCATGTTATATGAAACCAAAATTTATGAGCTGGAGGTATTACAAACAAACCTAGTTATATTTCCTCCACAGCTGCTTTTTAAATTATTCAGCCTTCATTAAGACAGTCATTGAATACAATGCCCCTTGGCATGTATCTGTCCAGACATGCAGCAGCTAGAATGCACACAGAGATACCTTACTAAAAACATATAAGGCCTAAACAACATATCCTACATGGGGACTGACTCAAAACCCTGTCACTATACTCAGTATCCTACAGACTGGTAAGAGATGACCTGTGCTTGGCACACAAGGCATCCTCCAACCCATTACTGATGGATTTACTGCAGATCAGCATGTCAAATGGCATCAGCAATACTCAGTCTAGGGATATGAACCTCTTCAGCAATATCAACAGAACAGTTTGGAGGGACAGATATATCTTGCAGGGGATACTGCTTCTCTGGAATAAACCCCCATCCACAAAAAAAAAACAAAAAAAAAAAAAACAAAGCTCACCCCTGTCCATATTCAAGCATAAGTTGGATCTATGGATAGGAAGCAGAAAATTACCCTGACTGCCTCTTTGCACTACAAAGGTACAGACACACACACACACACACACACACACACACACACACACACACACACACACACACACAGCTCCTAATTGCTTTATTCCATACATGGGTCACCTCAAATTATCTATGGTATGATCCCAGTTATTCTCATTACAGATAATATATAAATATTGATCATGAGATGTGTAAGGCCAATCTATAACCAAATAGAAGATGTTTTTTTCTAGCACAAAGAGGGAAATTAGCTAGGCTTAAAATGACTCACAAGGGCAGCTAGCCTAGTACGTACCTATAAATAGCATCACTGAATTAGTAATAGCAACATATAAGAACTGGAGACTTCTGATCTGTCTGGATATCATAGTTACTTTATTCTCACCCATTGCGTGGGATACATCTTTACACCACAACTTGGCAAAATATTGCTAAACACATGTCACTTCTTCAAACAGGTCCATACAGTTATTAGTAGACTTTGCAAAATATCACATGCATACCCCAATCTCTCAAATACCAGTTCATCAGATGAGAGCTGCAGTCCATTTAGTTTTGCTAAAGGAAAGGCAGTACAATATGTTTCAGACCATGCAAAAGGAACAGATTTCTCCTTCAAGCTTTTTCTTATTCCCCTAAAAAGACAACACCTAGAGGCAAGTTTTAATATTCACTGCTTCATAGAAAAGCATTCTCGTTAGTAAGAGTTTATCTGTATCCTGTAAGAGTGTACTTTTCGTAACCAGCAATTTCCCTTTACTTTTGCTATGACTATGCTCATCAGTACATTGAAAATGTGTTTTTCTGATCTCCTTGTACATGTAGAATATAAAATCTAAGGCATTTGTGTGCCTTAGTATGTGGCATGTACTTGTGCCATTTAAAAAAATAATAGTTATGCTCACAAAAATTACAGGAAAAAATGCCAAATTACTGCCATTCCGACCCCCATTTCATTACCACATTGTTTTCCTACTTTTGCAAGTGATTTGAGTCTTGAAGTCAGTAACTTGTGTACACTAAGACACTGATTACTATGCTTGTAAAAATATGTTGATTGTTTTCAATAAAATTCAAATTTAGTTAAGTTTTTCCACATCATAGGTGCTTGTCATGGCAAAAGCTACAATTTCACCTATGGCCCCTGTGAACAACATACACAAAACCCATATGATTCTCTTCCCCTAATCCAATATTTGTATTCTGATCCCATTTGTAAGCATATTAGATTGGGATCTGAACAAAAATGCATTATGGATCCCCAAATCAAGTCTACTCTTGAATATAATTAGAAGCCTCCTGGTGAATTCCTATTCACTTTACAGTGATAAATATCATTCCTGAGAATCTGCTGAGAGAAAAAAAAAGAGAAATGTGTCAGAGGCTTTATCTAAGAAGATCTGATTGTATTCAGTTTTCACAGAAGAGGAATGCATCTTGAGGCTCTCTTTTATGATAAGACTGTCAGAGAAGAGGAAACGTGGATTGCAGTCCTGTCATCGTGAGACAATTGCTGGCAATGCTGCTACTGAAATAGGTGTTCTGCACTCACAGCAATAATGCTTGCTGTCATGCTTTTTTATTTCAGCAAACTTTACTGACCAGCAGCTGTAGAATTGTGTTGGTTCAGCTCCTTGTAGGTCTGTAGCACACTGGAAATAAGAGATAACTTAACCTTTGAAATGGAGCCATCTGACTTTTTTACATCTTTCCACCACTATCGTTAATTTAGTAGGTGCTTCACAGGATGCTGAATGAAAATTCACTAGAGATTTTTAAATGAAAAGTCTGACAACCTGAAAATCAGCCAAATAAATATAGTCTCTACAGCTGTTGCATTTCTCTAGTTACTCACCTATGGAGATTTGATCCAGACTAATGTTCTGCTAGTGTAGCCATATCATACCTTAATATAGAGCTATCAGGTCAGTGCCATTTAATCTGGAAGCTAAAATTCTTTAGGGTACAGATTCAATTATGTGGCTGTATTTGCTGGACAATGTAAATGATATGTTTGTGTGTATGTATGTGTGTGTGTGTGTGTGTGTGTGTGTGTGTGTGTGTGTGTGTGTGTGTGTGTGTGTGTGTGTGTGTGTGTATTTTGGTGTATGTAATAGGTTGCACTACATGCATCTAACAGCAATAATCTGAAATGTATTACACTGGCAGTTATTCATGCATTTATTCATTCATTTGTTAATCAGAACTTGAGCTAAGCACAGTCCATAATATGGCTATAACTGGCAGGCATCTGTGTGTGTGTGTATGTGTGTGCATGTAGGGGAGTAATGGGTTACACCATAAGCACTGTAAGTATCTGACAGCAGCAAGATGAACTATATTACTATTGGCTTTTATGTATTTATTCACTCATTTGATCACAGTCACCTGCACTAGCAGGTTTCACCTCATATCATGCGTTCCGGCCCCAAAATCCGGACAACACCAAGAAAGGAGGGGGGGTGTCCATATTCATATAGGACACCCACACCTCAAGGTTGGTGGCAACGCACGATGCATCGGAGACCATCCAGGTGCAATTAACCATGGGCAAGACTGCTCTGCAATTTGTAGCATGTTACAGGCCACCCTCTCAAACTCAGGAACCTCACATGGCCTTCCTGAAAACAATGGAGGGGATAAATGTATCTCCAAACACCATCATACTAGGTGACTTCAACTACCCTAATATAGACTGGGAACACTACTCAAGCCCAGACACTCTAGCCCAAAGGTTCCTGGAGTTCATAAACTCAAATGCCATGGAACAACTAGTCACCATCCCCACAAGAGGAGAAAACATACTTGATCTCATCATCACGAACATGGGATCACAATGTTCAACACCGGAAGTATACCCCTCACTGGTGAGATCAGATCATAAACTAATCTCGCTGGAGGTCCTCATCCCGCCCCCATCTGAAATAAAAAAGACCACAGTGAAAAACTTCTCAAAAGTCGACTTCACATTTCTAAAAACTAGTGTGGTCTCCTTTAAGGCCCCTGAACCAGTGGTAAACATTACTCAAACCGCTGAATCACTTACAAATGCCTTCTACCAGCACCTACAGGACTGCATGGATCAGGCAATCCCAAACAAAACTAAGACTCTTTGTACCAAAGGCAAGCGTCCAGTCTGGTGGACCCCAGCCATAAACAAGCGCTACAACAAAAGGAGGAAGCTACTACAAGATAGAGCAAAATCCTTGAAAGGTAAGACACCTTTGATCATTATAAGTAAAAAACTAAGAGCTCTCATAAAATCATCCAAGGCAAATTTTGAGAGAAAAATCGCCAAGGACTCAAAAGACAATCATAAGGCCTTCTTTAGCTATGTTAGAAACCTAGGAGGAAACTCCCAGATATGCTCAGAATTAGTTCAAAATGATGTGAAGATTACTGAACCTACACACATTGCCAACATACTGGATGACAGGTTCAGTGCAAACTTCTCCCCTCCCCAAAAGGAGAGATATCTATACCAGAGGATTGTAGCCCCCAAACATCTCCAACGCCCAGGTGAGAACTGCTCTCTCCAAAGCAAAAACACAGCATCCATGGGACCAGATGGTGTCCCGGCTGTGTGCTCCATGAACTCAATGAGGAATTAAACCCGCAGTTAGGACAGCTGTTTAATCTTAGCCTCACCTCAGGATACGCACCCAAGGAGTGGCGCACGGCGACTGTGGTCCCACTTCACAAGGGCGGTGCCTCCACCGACCCTGGAAATTACCATCCCATTAGCTTGACAAGCCTTATCTGCAAAGCCATGGAGAGGATCATAATGGAACTCATAAATAAAGACATAGGGAACTTGCAGACTTTGGATCCAACCCAGTTTGGCTTTGTCAAAGGCAGATCATGCCTTTTAAACTTGGTTGACTTTTTCGAGACAGTCACCAAGGCCATTGATGAGGGAAAGGCAGTCCATACAGCCTACCTTGACCTGGCAAAGGCCTTTGACACAATACCCCACTCAGGTATCATCGAAAAACTCATCAGCTTGAATGTAAACCCATACATCACAAGATGGGTTGCAAACTGGCTAAGTGACAGAACCCACAGGGTCAGAGTTGCTGGAGCCATGTCAGACTCAAAGCCTGTCACAAGTGGTGTCCCACAGGGCTCAGTCCTGGGTCCACTCTTGTTCGGCATCTACTTTTCTGAAGTACAAGCAAACACAGGAGGGTTATGGCTGACAAAGTTTGCAGATGACTGCAAACTGGGCGCCATAGTCGAAAACACATCTGACACAGATATCCTTCAGAAGGGCCTCACAGAAATGGATAACTGGTGCCAGAGCCATGGCCTAAAGTTAAATGCCAAGAAATGCATAGTCATACCCTTCGGGAAAAACAAGGTTACCCCTAGCTACCATATAGGTGGCAATCCACTGAGCACAGAAGAAGTCATCAGGGATCTGGGGACCCAGGTTGACAGTAGCCTTCGTTTGACACTCATGTTGCTAAAGTAGTTAGGAAAACCTTCTACATTGCCCACCTGATCATGAAGGGATTCACATCTAGATCAAGGGAGGTCATCGTCCCCCTGTACTCATCACTCATTAGACCTATGATTGAGTACAATGCCCCATTCGGAATGTATCTGACCCAACACCTGCAGCAGCTGGAAAGGCCCCAAAAGTTCCTCACCAAAAGGATAAAGGGTCTCAAAAATATGTCTTATGCTGCCCGACTGAAAGAACTCCAGCTCTATTCAGTCTCATACCACTTGCTCAGAGGTGACCTGTGCCTGATGTATAAGGCCATGTCAAACCCTGATTTGATGAATATGCTTCACCTCAAAAAATCTAGATCCCTCAGAACCACAAGGGCGGGAGACTTAAACCTTGACACGGTTATTAATAGAACATGCTGGAGGGACAGATTCATAACCCAGAGACTCCCTATGCTGTGGAACAAAATCCCGGTACATGTGAGGCAGAGCACCTCACTGGCCTTGTTCAAGAGGAATCTTGACCAATGGATGGGGGATCGCAGATATACCCCAGGGATTACTTCAGTGTCACTGCTTGACAGAGGCACAGCAAAATAATAGGCATAGTTTTATTCAAACTAAAGGGGTGGCGAAAGCCAAATAACTATGGGCTAGGCTTATAAATGCCCTTGGGCAGATAGCCTAGTATGAACCTATGAACCTATGAACCTATGAACCTGATGTGTACACAATCATTAAAGTATCTCTAGCTGGTGTGTGTGTGTGTGTGTGTGTGTGTGTGTGTGTGTGTGTGTGTGTGTGTGTGTGTGTGTGTGTGTGTGTGTGTGCATGTGTGCGTGTGTGCGTGTGTGCGTGTGTGTGTGTGTGTGTGTGTGTGTGTGTGTGTGTGTGTGTTGGAGGGGGATGTAATGGGTAATAGTGTGCATCTGACAGCAACAAGATTGGCTAATTGTTATGTATTTATTAATTTGATCACAGACATCTAGGGTGTACACAGTCAATAATGTGGTTGTAACTGGTAGAAGAATCTGTGTGTGGGAAGGGCTGTAATGGTTGAGGTGATGACAGTAAATAAAGTGGCAGTAACATGTATATGCGCCTGTCTGTGCATGTGTGTGTGTGTGTGTGTGTGTATGTGTTTATGTCTGTGTGTGTAAGTGTAAATGGTTTTACTGTATGTGTACAACAATTAGCTAAAATACATTACTGTAGCTGTTGTTTATGTATTTATTCAGTCATTTGATTAAAATCAGACATCCACGTTTTACACAGCCAATAAAATGGCTGCAATTGGTGAGCATATCTGTGAATGTAGCTTTTGCATTAGACTGCATATATGCATCTGATAGCAGCATGCTGAAATACATTACTGTGGCAATTATTTACGTATTTATAAATTCATGTAACCAAACTCAAACATCTGAGGTGTATATGGTCAATAACATGGCTTTAATTGTTGGGCAAGGAGGCTATCTAGTAATTAAATTTACTAACACTTGATATTATTTAATCACAGTTACTCTGTCATTGATATACTTGTCAGGCCTGTTGCATGTTAGGATAAGAGAAACTGATATACATTACCTGGTCCATCTTATATATATTTATATTATGTATTTATTTATTTTATGTTTAACTGCAATTGGACATCTGAGGATTACATTATTAGCAAAGTGGATATTATGATTGGGTATTGATGCAGTCAGTGAATGAAAATGACTTGTCCCAGCTGTTGTTTTATTGCTGTTATTGACCTGTCATAATATATTACTACTCCATTCCATTCAATCTCTGCATTAAATTGCTTCCTGCAGGCCCTGTTCCTTTCAAGTCCCCAGCTGTCACTGATATTATTTCAGGTTGAAGAAAACAAAAGCAGGCCAACTGCAATATTTCATACAGTTACATGACATGGTAATTTATTCCTATGTACCACTAACAGTCTTATTTAGCCATTAAGTTGTTTCCTTGTTTGCCATTCATTGCAAAACAAGTCTTAACAGTTTTAATATTTTCAGGCCCTGACAAACTCTGTTTGTATTTGATTTATAAAACTATCATCTATGGTCTTATGAAAAGAGAACTAAAATAATTCTGTTTTCTTTCTAGGAGTATTAGGGGAAATAATAGAGAACACATCTTGTGGAAGACAATCACCTCAAATTGCAGAACTATTTATTGAAGGCACAATGTATAAATACTGAAAGTATTCTAATAGGGCAACTAATATCTCAAGAAAAGAACACCAGGCATTCAAGGTGCCTGGAAAGTGATAGCATATAGTACACATTCATGCTAACAACATTACTGTGGGGTGTAAAGGGGTTGAGATAATGAAAGGGGCTTGCACACAGCTATGAATATATGAATCATTGTCCATATTTGCATTAATAAATCAAAACTTGAGTGAGGAACTGTCATTTTTGGGGAGCCTTTGCAAGCAGTTGGTATTAGGAACAGAGGTACTAAACCCAAATGGAATAGTGGACAGAGTAAAAATAATGAAATATATGCTGAATGAAACCTGCATCAACACTTACATTGTTCTAGTATTGGAACTGGTAACTCATGAAGAGTAATACATCATGGGGTACAAACCAGGTGGCATTTGTAAGCAAATCAAATATGATGGGTATACAAAGTGGAAATCGTGCTGTTACTGAAATATTTTTACAAAAGGCTTTAGAAATTATGAGGCATTTCTCATACTGCATTAATAAATAAAGTGTGATGATTCCATATTGGGGAGCCAATGCAAGCAGAGTGTGTGTGTGTGTGTGTGTGTGTGGGGGGGGGGGGGGTCAAAAAACACATTTTGCTAAACATACTTGTACTGAGACAACTCAGACAGAAATTCAACTATTTACTTTCATCTCAAAAAAATATATTGCGAGTTAGGAAACTGTGTCACCTGCTTGCTGACAGGATATGGCTAGTTTCCTTATTATAAACATCACTGAGGGATATACATGGGTTGGGTTGTGTTAATGAAAATTGTTTGTGAAAGCTTATAAACCTGTGGAATACTATATATCTTTATGTTAATGGAACAACAATGGAGTTTGATGCTTTGATTACACAGAGACCTACAAAAGCAATGGGTGTTAGAAGAAAAATAAAACTACACAAGCTAAAAACAAATGCAGGCACACCCATGTTTGAGGTACACTATATTAGTATTAACATTGTTCTAATGTTGAGCCTAATCTCTAATGAATATCAAGTGATATGTGAGAGGGCAAGATGCCATGTAGGAGCTGACGTGACCTGCTAGGCATATACAAAGAAAAAGAGTGTGGCACTCAGGGCTAAAGATATTAAAATGAGCTTACAGAAGGCTATAAAAAAATATAACATATTTTCGATATTTCCATTAATTAATTTAGTTTTATAATCCCCTGGATTCAGCAAGCCCTGCATGGTGTGCAGGAACAGTGGAGGAGCTTCTGGAGGCAATATGGAAACAGTGTGATCCAGGAATAAGCTGCAGGGACGTGTACGAGCGCTCCTGCACTATTCCTGCACGGACACAGCTCCTGTATGCAAATTACCACATTTGCAGGTGAAAACCATGCAAATGAGGTGAATTTGCAATACAGAAAGCTGTCAGCCGGCCTTGCAGGACTAGTGTACTGTGCAGAAATGTACTCAGTAACCGAGTACATTTCTGCAAACTACAAAACGGAGCAATGACAGCTGCAAATAAAGTGTGTATATTATGTGGAAACCATGCCAATGGCCATATATATGGCCATTGGCATGGCAAACAGTTGCAAAAATACAAAAAAAGATAACTTTTATTTTTTTTTAGACAATATCGGCTGTTTAAGCATAGGACAGTGGTGCACAAATGGGATCGGGCCAAAAATATAAAAAAATAACCTGAAATAAGCGTTCTAACCAAAATAACTATTTTTCCATTATACTCAATGGCAGGCAGAAGACAACATGGTCAGTGAATAGTGGTTGCTAAGGGGGAAGGCTCAGTGTGGGACCTGTAACTATGATTTAGTCAATCCTATGCAAATGACGGGAATGATACTGAATCTCAGATTTCCCCTCAATGCTAGCCAGCACTCAACAGTGTAAGTGCAGGAATAGCATGGTTCAAGCCTAAGAGTTAGCTGACATTATAGGGGTGTGTGTCAGGCATACTGTAAGTGTACTGGAGCCCTGGGGCTCGGGTTTGCCATAAGCTTAGCAAAGCTAAGCAAGGGGGTGTGTTTGAGGCTGCCTAGCACTCTTTACATTGCCTAAGTCAGTGTGCGCCAACTGGGGATATCATGGGGATCTCACAGGCATCAGCAACCAGGGTACTCCACCAGTTCCTGGATGCCATGTTAGCACAAGCCGGTGAGCATTTATATTTTCCTAACACCTGTGAGGCGTTGGCCAGCAATATGTGTCTCTTCCACCAAATATCAGAATACCTTGAGGTAGTGGGTGCTATAGACTGCATGCACATATGCATCAAAGCACCACCCATTGAGCAGGGTAGGGTCTACATCAACCACAAGGGCATCCCCTCCATCAACTGCCAGGTCATGTGCGATGCCCAGGGCATTATAATGAATGTGTGTGCTGGTTGCCCTGGAAGCTATCATGACTCCCACATCTGGCATCTGATGCAGCTGTACCAGAGATTTGCCAATGGGGACATCCCTTACAGTCACCTAGTGCGGGATGCTGGTCATGCACTACAGCCATGGCTGATGACACCCATCAGAAATGCACACACACCCGAACAAGTACTCCATAATGAGGCACACGCACAGACCAGAATTATAATAGAGCATGTGTTTGGGATGTTCAAGTCATGGTTCCAGTGCCTGGACAAATCCAGTGGAGCCTTGCAGTACTCATCAGCTACATGTACTCAAATTGTCATCGTATGTGCCATGCTACACAATATGATCCTGTGGAAACAGCTGCAGCAGGAACAGCATGGGGCAGGGCCACACAGCACCTCCACCATTGCCAAGGCCTGCACAGACACAGAGTGACTCAGAGGAGGAACAAGCTGAGCCTGCCCCAGTAGGCAGTAGGAGGCATGCCCAGTATGCCCTGACCTTGGCAAAAAGACAACACATAGCACATACACTGATACAGTAGGGACCCAGGGAATAACACCTCTCTTTGACTCGGACATACAGTAAAATGGATGCCAAACATGACACTACCTGTGTTCAACCATGTATAGTGAGTGTACTATGTGCATCCAACATAGGCAGCCCTCCAGCACCATCCTCAATACTGGCACAGCCACAAGGTAAGTCACTCTTTCTACCAATTGCCGAATGGAGTATTATGTGTTGTTACTTGTATCTATGGTATGGATGTGAGCATGCAAGGAAATCATGTGGCTGAATGGGATGCCAGAAGATAGTAGACACCTATATTGGCAGAATGAGATCTGTAACAAATACTGGTGTCACCATAGTAGCCAGTACTACACATGGTGACAAAACCCACTGCAGGAAATGTGCTGAGCCACATGTGTATCCATATGACACACACATGCCAGTCAGGGGGGCTCACATACCCAACAACAGTCTCAGCCAGCAGGACAGGTGTAGACAGACACAAACAAAGGCTGTGCTATGACCTCTGATTGATGGCTATGGGTAAACCCCCCCCAGGCCTACACAGACAGACTACAACAGGTCAGGCAGTAGGATGTTAGTTCTGAAGGGTAAGAAGTCAGAAACTGAAATGTAGGTGACATGTCTGCCCAGCTGTTATAACTGGCACAAATAGGACACAATACCCTGTACGCACCACATGCCATGGGTACCTCCACTACACTGCCACAGTCAACAGAATATGCATGGGTACAGGCACGTATATTTTCCCAACACCCATGAGGCTTTGGCCAGCAATATAAATCTCTTCCACCAAATATCAGAATACCCTGAGGTAGTGGGTACTATAGACTGCATGCACATATGCATCAAAGCACCACCTGTTAAGCAGGGTAGGGTCTACATCAAACACAAGGGCATCCCCTCCATCAACTGCCAGGTCATGTGCGATGCCCAGAGATTATAATGAATTTGTGTGCTGGTTGCCCTGGAAGCTATCACGACTCCCACATCTGGCATCTGATGCAGCTGTACCAGATATTTGCCAATGAGGACATCCCTTACGGTCACCTAGTGGGGGGATGCTGGTTACGCACTAGAGCCATGGCTGATGACACCCCTCAGAAATGCACACACACCTGAACAAGAACTCCATAATGAGGCACATGCACAGACCAGAATTATAATAGAGTGTGTGTTTGGCATGCTCAAGTCATGGTTCTGGTGCCTGGACACATCCAGTGGAGCCTTGCAGTACTCACCAGCTACATGTACTCAAATTGTCATTTTATGTGCCATGCTGCACAATATGATCCTGGGGAAACAGCTGCAGCAGGAACAGTATGGGGCAGGGCCACACAACCCCCCACCATTGCCAAGGCCTGCATAGAGAGAGTGACTCAGAGGAGGAACAACCTGAGCCTGCCCCAGTAGGCAGAAGGAGGCATGCCCACTATGCCCTGACCTTGGCAAAGAGGCAACACATAGCACATACACTGATACAGTAGGGACCCAGGGAATAACACCTCTCTCTGACTCAGACATACAGTAAAAGGGATGCCAAACATGACACTACCTGTGCTCAACCATGTATAGTAGGTGTACTATGTGCATCCAACATAGGCAGCCCACCAGCACTGTCCTCAATACTGGCACAGCCACAAGGTAAGTCACTCTTCCTACCAATTGCCGAATGGAATAGTATGTGTTGTTACTTGTATCTATGGTATGGATGTGAGCATGCAAGGGAATCTGGTGGCTGAATGGGATGCCAGCAGATAGTAGACACCTATAGTGGCAGCATGAGATCTGTAACAAATACTGGTGTCACCATGGTCACCAGTACTACACATGGTGAAAAAACCTACTGCAGGAAATGTGCTGGGCCACGTGTGTCCATATGACACACAGATGCCAACCAGAGAAGCTCACATACCCAACAACAGTCTCAGCCAGCAGGACAGGTGTAGACAAACACAAGCAAAGGCCATGTTAAGGCCTCTGATTTATGGCTATGGGTAACCCCCCAGGCCTACACAGACAGACTACAACAGGTGAGGCAGTAGGATGTTAGTTCTGAAGGGTAAGAAGTCAGAAACTGAAATGTAGGTCAATCAAACCTAAGACCTGTAGTGCACTGATATGCCTCTAGTCAGCACGATAGGTTAGAATACAGAATGAAATGGAGTACCTGACATACCAGTACAGTCATAGCAAATATGTACAAGTGTCAGGTGTGCCCCACCCAATCCTATGTAGAAATGTAGTAACAGTCTGGTGTTCCACCCCCAATCCGATGTAGACACATAGTAACAGTTAGATGTGCCCCCCCAATCCTATGTAGAAATGTAGTAACAGTCAGGTGTACCTCCCCATTCCTATGTAGACATGTAGTGACACACAGGTGTGCCCCCCCCAATCCTATGTAGAAATGTAGTAGCAGTCAGGTGTGTCCCCCATTCCTATGTTGACATGTAGTAACACACAAGTGTGCCCCCCAATCCTATGTAGAAATGTAGTAACATGTATGTGTGGGTATAATAACAGTGGAGCACAGATTACCTGAGCTGGCCAAGGTAGCAGGATAGATTGTAGGATGTGTACAATATGCAGGTCTGCGTGTGTTAGGTTAGTGTGTATTGTATATTGTGTGAGAGTGGTCAGTATGTATGCATGGTGAGATTTTGTCATGGTGGCCATTGCCCAGTACTGCCAATGACAGGGCCAAGTCCTCACAACTGCAGTGTCAAACACAATGCTTCCCAGTATAACACATTCTAGCAGTGAGCCATTGTAAATGTTTGGAAGTAATATGTGTCACCATCTGAAAGGTGGACATGGCATGACTGTCGGGCCAGATATACAAGCAGTACACAGGGGGATGTACTCCAGACAGACAATGTATAATATGTAACTGTCAGAGGGACACACCCTTGGAATTGTACATACAGGTTTGCAGCGCATTATTTGGGCTTGTAGTAGGGAATACCGATGTGATCTGGCCAAACACTGGCAGACCACAAAGGTCATAGGAATGGTGCATTGAGAAACAGCTGATGCCTCTGCACAAGCCAGCATAATTGGAATGCCCCATGCATATCCGTAAGTCAGATGCAAGTAGTATCCATAGCACAAATGCACCCAGCTCACCCAACCACCACCCACAGGTACCCCTCCGGTCTTATCCCTGCTGTTGGGAATGAGTACAATATGACCCCCACCTGTGTATGGCAATAGCAAAAGAATGCAGCATGCAGAGCAGGTGTCCCATGCAGGTGTGTCCCTAGTTGTAAGCAGCACCCTGCCAGCATCCACACCACTGGATCAATACTGACAGAAAGTATTGGCTTGAACACCTAGCACACCTAGCCTTTCACCCCAGAGAAATATACTGTATTGCAGTCTGGGACTGTAGGACTGACAGAATGCAATGGCCTGCTACAGCTGGGCTGCATCACTACCAAATGGCCTACAGTCCTCTGCCAAAGGCCTGTGTCTCACATGAACTGCCAATGTATGTTATGTCATGGACTTCCAAACAACAACATAACACAGTCCACAGAACCCATATGCAAGGCCATGTGGACAAATCACAGTAACATGTCCACCATGTCCTACTGCATGAACTGTGGGCCAACACCAATATACTGCTATGATGAGGTGATAACTATAGGGAAAATATCAGAGAATGTTTGCATAATGTATGGAAGAGGATGGAATAATAGAGAGGGGTGGGAGCATGGGCAGCATGGAGTGTGTGAAGTCCAAAACATAGCAGTGTGCACATACTATCCCTGGATGCAAACACAAGAATGGAAGGCTACAAACCTGCTCGTAAACCACAATGTGTAGGGGGATGTTCTGAATTATGTTCCCTGCCTCTGGGTAAACTTTGTGAATCTGTACAGCTGTGAGGTATTGCCACAGCAAGATAAGGCCATACTGTCACGTTGATGGATGTACAAGTATGTGATCCTCTGCTACCACTGTACCAATGTGCTAAACAAGTTACACAGACCCAGCAGCAAGTGTCTGCAGCTCCCCTCCAGAATGGCATCGGTGTGCAAGTATATGTAGGCATTTCACCACAATACTGGACACAGCTGCATTCACCCTGTGTTCCCCAGGACATCACTGCAAGCAAATATGTCTACCTAACAATACCTAATGACATAAAACATCACAGTGTATAACAGTACATGTCTGAATATCTCTGCTAACACCAGGACCATGTAGCAGAGCAGCACAGACATAATTCCCTATAGTAACCCACTATCCTTTGCCCATTTTGACCACATATTGTCAGCTGATCTACAGATATCCTGCAGAAACAGGTTGGTTGTAGGTGTAGAACACAAAAGTCTGCACTGGAGTGCAGTCTACCTGGAATGGATTCACACATTCAATACAGAAGGTCATACTGGGCATGCACCCACAGAAATGAAGCCCATGTTTGGCAACAACAGTGAACCATACATATCTGACAGTTGCAGATGTTAGTGCATACACTTCTCAGTATGCACCAGTCATGCTTTGCGCACATGTTGGATAGGAATACACACATATATCCAAGGACAACACACTATAATATGCCAAAAGTACACATACATAGATATGTGGAAGAGAGTGGCAGTGACAAAGATCCTTCCATCATGAGGCCAGTCCCACCCAGCACACAGCCAATCGGCTACAACCACATGATGTGTAAATGTCACTCACCATAGACATTTGCCTCTGGAATCCCTCAGCATTATAGACTCAGCGGTGCTAGTGCTAACCATGCAACATGGCTGTACAAGTCAATAGTCATCTAGCAGTTGTATACACGTACCTCTGGAATATAAACCTGTGTATGCCTGAGTGTGGTGTGTCTGCATCTAGATGAATGGGTTATGGCCCATGCACAGACACTGCTCTCCCCATTGCCCTACTATGGCAAGCCTGCTGATGTCTTTACCTTGAAGTATACCACTGGGGACGGAGTAGCCTATTGATTTCTGTGGTGTGTCCTATAACGGCATAATGCTGTAGTGTGATGTTCTAGTTAGGTTGGAGTTCTAATCCCAGACATGGCAACTTTGTGTGTGTTTGTCTGTGCAGGGATCAATGCTTTTTAAGCTAGTCACACTCATTAATTTCAAATGCCCTACTTTGGCATGCCTGCTGATGTCATACACTTTGAAATACACCTTTGTGGAAGGAGTAGCCCAGTAAACACCATAGTGCATCCTATAACTCTGTAATGCTGAACTGTGATAAACTAGTAAGGTAAGAGTTCTATTTCCGCACATGGCAAGTGTGGATGTTTGTGTGTGTTAGTTTGTGTGTGTAGGAAGCAATGCTTTTGAGGCCATTCACAGTCACTAAAACCTCCAGTGCCCTTCTTTGGCAAGCCTGCTGATGTCATTCACTTTGAAATACACTTTTGGGGAAGAGATAGCCCAGTAATCTCTGTAGCATGTCCTATAACTGCGTAATGCTGTAGTGTGATAAACTAGTTAGGTAGGAGTTCTAATCCGAGACATGGCAAGTGTGGATGTTTGTATGTGTTAGTTTGCTTGTGTAGGGAGCAATACTTATGAGGCCATTCACAGTCACTACAGCCTCCAGTGCCCTTCTTTGGCAAGCCTGTTGATAACATTCACTTTGAAATACACCTTTGGGGAAGGGGTAGTCCAGTAATCTCCATAGCACATCCTATAGTGTAATGCTGTAGTGTGATGAGCTAGTTAGGTAGGAGTTCTATTTCCAGGCATGGCAAGTTTGTGTGTGTTAGTTTGTCTGTATAGGGAGCAATGCTTTTGAGGCTACTCACAGTCACTGCAACCTCCAGTGCCCTTCTTTGGCAAGCCTGCTGATGTCATTCACTTCGAAATACACCTTTGGGGAAGGAGTGACCCAGTCATCTCTGTGGCGCATCCTATAACTGCGTAATGCTGTAGTGTGATAAACAAGTCAGGTAAGAGTTCTATTCCCAGACATAGTAACTGTGAAACTCTGTGTGTGTAGGGATCAATTTTTTTTGGCCATTCACAGTCACTACACATACCTACAAATGAAGAATATTGATAACTGTGCAGTAACAGAGACCTGATTCAAGCCTCCAGAGAGCACCCCTGCAATACCAGGCACAGCTCTCAGCACACCTGTTGGCCACCAAACCAGGACCAAAACAATAAAGGTGGAGGAGTGTCCATATTCACAAAGGATATTCACACCACCAGGCTACTTGTCCAACATAATGAGTCTGAAATATCCCTGATGCAACTAACAGTAGGTTAGACTGCATTCCACATTATATAGCTTGTTACAGATTCCCCACCATGTCCTGTAATACCCACTACAGCCTTTGAAACATACTATGAAATATCATGATACAAGCAAACACCCTAATACTGGGTGAGTCACACTAACCTGCCATTAACTGGGAAAACTACATGTGTACCAACATGTGTGCCCAATGGTTCTTGGAAGTCATAATTCTTAATGCTCTGGATCATGTAACCCATAGTCCCATCAGGGGTTCAAATATCCCAGACCTGGTCATTACTAACATGGGGCATCAGTGCTCCACACCTGTGGTTACCCCATTGGTGGTCAGGTATGCCCATGAGCTAATCACCCTTAACATCAACATCCCTCCCCCACACCCCAGTAAGGACACCTCTGTAACACACATCTCCAAAGCCAATGACATGCTATATATATCAGATGTGACTAACATCATGACACCCATGCAGAAGGGAACTGAAAGGACAACTGCTGAATCATACATGAAGGCACTGTATGAGCACATCCACTCATGCATGAATCGTGCCATCCAATTGTGAACCAAGATGCTCCCCATCTAAAAAAGGATGCCAATGTGGTGGCCCTCTGCCATAAACATACTGTACAATAAAAGGAGGAAATTCTTACAGAAATGGGGGACTTTCCAGGTTGCAAAATACTCTCTTACCAGCTACAGTAGAAGGCAGAGACCCCTCATAACATCCAACAAGGCTAGTTACAAACATAATATAGCCACATATGCCAAAGGAAACTGCAAACCATTCCATAACTATGCGAGGAATCTAAATGGCAATGCTCAGAACTGCTGTGGGCTACAACAGGATGGTAATAAATCTACTCCTCCCAGGGATATTGCCAATATCCTGGCAGACTGATTCAGTGCCAAATGCACCCCCCTCCAAACCCCCACAGGGATCTTTCTCAACATGGATAGATTACCATATGCTGATAATAACGGCCACTAAGTAAACACCACACTCTACAGAGCTATGATAACAGCAGCCATGGGACAAGTCAACATCCTGGACTCTGTACTACATGAGCTACGAACTGCACTTGCACCTCACCTACATGCCATGTCAGATCATAGCCACACCTCAGGCTTTGTGTCCACTGTGTGGTGCACAGCTACAGTTATCATAGTCCATCCCAGTCCACAGCAGGGGATCCACCTTGGATTCTGGGAACTGCAGCCCCAGCAGTATGACATGCCCGCTCTGCAAGGCCATGAAATGTATTATCATGGAAATTAAAACAAAGACATTGGCATCCTGCAAACACTGGACCCTAACCAGGTTTGGTTTGTGAAGGGCCAATCATGTCACCTCAAACTGACTAAGAACTGCAAATCCATCTCCAGAGCCGTGGATAAGGGTAATGTGGTTCACACAGCCTATCTGGATCTCGCCAAGCCCTTTGAAACCATCCCCAGTCTAGAATCATAGATAAATGTATCATGCTGGCCATTAATCCCAATGTCACCTGATGGGCTGCCAACTGCTGTACTGACACAACCCACACTGTAAATGTAGGTGACACCAACCTGAGCTCCAGACAAGTGACAGTTGGAGTACCTTAGGGTTCAGTCTTGGCACCACCCTCATTCGGCATCTACTGCTCTGAAGTACAGTCTAACAGTAAGGGACACCGGCAAACATAGGTCACAGATGACTGCACACTGGGAGCCAATATTGAACCCCCACAGAATGTGTATATTCTACAGAAGGCCCTTAAAGAAAGACATGCTTGTGCCTGAGCCATGGCCTCAAGATCAATGCCAAGAAATATATAGCCACCCCTATTGGGAAGGGGCTTGATCCTGTGAAGTGCCACATAGGTGGCAGTACACTAAACACCTAAAGTGTGAAAAAAGACATAGGGACACAGATGGACAGTGGTCTCACTTTTGAAAACCTCATTGCCACAACAGTCAGGAAACCCACCTATGTGGCACACCTCCTACTAAAGGGTTTACATCCAGGAAAATGAGCCCATTGTCCCACTGTAGGCATCTCTCAGTAAACTCAGTACAGACTACAATGGCCTGTCACGTATGTACCTCACAAGACATCTGCAACAAGTAGAGAGCCTACAGACATACCTCATAAAAAGACCACAGGCCTAAACCACATGCCCTATGCTGACCGTCTGAAAATCAGCCAGCAATACTCTGCATGCAGTGTGTTCTCAGAGGTGATCTCTGCTTAACATAACATGCCATGTCAAACCCACAGCTGTTGGACATGCTACACTTAGAGAATTGCAAACCCTCACAGCCACATGCTTCAAGGATCCAAATCCTGTCATCACAATGAACAATACATGTAGGAGGGATGTGTTCCTGACCCAGAGACTCCCCAGACTCTGGAATAGGCTGCCCACATATATCAAGCAGAGTGCCTCTTTGGCCCTCTTCAAAAGCAACCTGGATGATTGGATGGGAGATAGGACATTCACCCCGGGGATCATGTCAGCTGCCCTGCTAGACAAGGGTGCAGGGAAGTATATATTGTGGGAAGTCATAGCCAGAGAAATGTCATGTCTAGGCATTTATAAGGGCCTAGGGCCGATAGCCTAGTATCTACTTATATATCAACATAAATAGGTATATCTGTACATATAGGCTGTATAAATATATATATATATATATATATATATATATATATATATATATATACAGAGAGATCTATAAATGGCCATATATATGATGCACTATACAGATGTGTAGACATACATATATATGAATATATATGTGTATGTATATGTAGACGTATATCTACATATGTATATGGATATATCCATATCCTTGTCATGTGTAAACATTAGTGTTGTCTGTACCTTCCCAGATGTATCACACCATGTATATCTGATATGTGTATATTTAGATATAACAATATATGTGATGCAACAGTAATATCACTAACAAGTACTACACAATTGTGGAAGTCACAGCAATTGTTCAATACTATTCAATATGTGTACTGACAGATGTATTGGGAAAACAACAGCTGTCTTCACAGCTGTCATGGTGTAGTGGTTAACTGCTGTGTCTATAGTGTGCAAGGTCCTGGGTTCAATAGCTGCAAGGGCTGTTTATTTTATTGCTGGGAAGAACAAGGGCTATTGGATACAGAGTGATGAAGGCAGTTTTAAGCAGCTTTAAGCAGGTTTGCATGGGTTTGCACAAAGCTAAGCAGTGCTAACGTATGGTTAACTATATGGGCGCTTACACCATGTAGACTTCACTTACCAGTGCACAAATATGCTTAGCTGTTATATTGCAGCAATGCTGACACCTGTGAAGCATGGCTCAGCACTGGTAACCAGTGCTCACATCCCAGTCTGATAACATAGCAGTGTAATAACATCTGTAATAAGTGTATGTAATGCCATGTACAAAACATGCATCTATGTGCCGTCATTACAGTAGCAAGGGGTGTGAGTGTCATGTCTGGGACACTCGGGTATATAAGACCTATACATCACTCTTATCCATGTGAATGTGTTACATACAAGTGTAGTAACCCAGGTTACATGTCGTCACATTGGCATGTAGTGTATCATGCCGTTACTACTGGTGAGAGTGCTTTCCCAGGCATTGTAGATTGCTAAATGTAGTACTGGCAACAAGCACCCCAGCAGGCATAGCTGGACTCTGAGGCCTCACTATTGTATTCCTGGTGTGTGAGCTGTATCACAGTATATATCCCCTACTGGATAATGATCTGACATGTAGAAAGTAACTGTAGACTACTGTCTGTACAGCACATGTCAGTGAGGGCTTCCAACATGTAGTAATGGCATACATATTGGTGTCAGACATCTATATGTCAGACACATTCATCCTACTGCATATGTAGTTGCCAAGATGATGTCTGTCAGTCCCTGTATGGATGTGCAGATGGCAGGTATCCAGCTTGGATACGTACAGGCAATCTATGCTTGACTGACACTGACATGTCTGCCCAGCTGTGTTATAACTGGCACAGATAGGACACAACACACTGTATGCACCACATGCCATCGGTAGCACCACTACACTGCCACAGTCAAGAGAACATGCATGGGTACAGGTCTCCATCACAGGCACTAACCATGTGTTGTAATGCATGTTGCATACATGTCAACTAGATCACCTTGCATGAGGCACCCAGAGGATTAGCTGATGCATGTCACTCTCTCCCTGAGGGTCACCACAGTGGTGTATGTTGATAGATCACCTACTGGCACATGGTAGGTGGCATGATATGACTGTACACACATCCCCTACCCCTCCCATCTCTCCATGGACAATAGCCAGGCACACACCTATGACCACCTGCAGTGATGCACCCCAGTACTGACAAATGTGTATGTGTGCATTGCTGAGGATATCAGTGTCTGTGTGTTAGTACACTGTAGTTGGGAATACCATGAGGGCCTTCTCACCTACCACAACACCCATTGCCATAGTTAGATGTGGCTGCTGCTGTACCGGACATTACATGTACCCTGTTACACTCCTCTCACTAACATCTACAGAGTCTTGCAGTACCAGCACAACAGTGTTGTACAAATGGGCTGATAGGCATGGGATACCCATTGAGTTCTGGAAAGTGTGTGTATGTGTGCATGTGTGTATACCTGTATGGTACAGCATTCCGAAGCCACATATTCCTATTATAATATGCATTGCCACACAGTATTATGGATAGTGGTGTTGCTGCCCATAGGTGAGGCATGAAAATGCATCACCCTACTATGCCTGTGGCATGTGCATTAGATGCATATCCCTGTAGTACTACTGTTGGGATGGACAATGGGTTGTATCACAGTCGTGGGCAATGTGTGATGGTGAGTATGACAGAATGTCATCATGGATTCCAGTGTGTACAATATCCACAGTGGGGTGTGGGTGCTGCATACACTGGCATTACACCATGGTACCCCCAGTACATGTCCCATGTACTACTGTATGGTGACCACTGTCACCATCAACCATACATGTAACTGAGAACACAATCCAGCCCAGTTATGCATGTGCTGTGTGTAGCCTACCTGTAACACATTGGACACACTAACAAGTTAGTTAGCACTGACAGGCCCAGGTCTCTCGGATGTGTGTCTGCCTGTTATGTTTCTGTTAATGTGTATATGATGGTATGTCACACTATGTATTGTCCATATACAACCATTACATCCCCCATTTCCATACTGTACATGTCTGGGGATATTCTGCATGTAACATGTAACCTGGAACACACCTCATCCTAAACGCTGTATGGTGTGTGCAATGAAAGCCACACACATCAGTAGCACTACATACCTATGTAAGGGTCTAGTCCCATTGTTGCCAAGAAAGAGTGTGCATGTATGTGGATGGATCTACATGAGGTTGCTAATTATATATGTCCCAGCTGGTCACCTGTCCATGTGGCACAGGCAGCAACTGTTATACAGACCTGTGACATGTGTTCAACTGTACCCAGGATATGTCACAGCCATGGTGTCACCACAGTGCCATACCCCTTGTGGAATATGACTGCAGACCATCCTTCTGCTGACACATGTACACCTACAACACAAATGGATAACATTATGGAGACCACAATCACTCAGTGTTACTAACAGCTATAATGCACCATGGCTGGACACTACCTGACATGTATGCATTAAACATTACTGCTGACACCATGTTACACAGCAGTACATTGGTACACTGTAGTACAGTCACCGTGTGCATCAGAACCATATTAGCCTGTCCCTGCATTGATGTTATGGATGACAGGGATGTGGCACAAGTATCATCATATGCACAGGGTGTGTTGTTGGTTTGCCAGACACCGAGAGTGGGCCATACATTTGACACCATGTGTGCATGGGTGAGGGGTGTAATTAGCTGAAATGGGCATGGTGATGTGGTGTGTGTAGGTATGGGGTTGCCCTAGGTGTTTTTGTATAGTGTGTAGGTATGCATGCACACAGTTCTGCCATGTGGCTGCCCTATACAGGTGTTTCTTGGACAGCTGCAGACCATTCCTGGCAGGGGGTGCAGTTCACCACCTCTAGCCATGGACACACGGACTGTCCCTGCCAGGGGTTCCATGGGAGTGTCCAGGTACAGGCCTCAATGTGCTACTCTCTTCTGATGATGACAGATGTCTGCTGGAACCAGGTCCCTCCTGGGACTGGCCAGGGCCACGTGCACATGGCCTGCTGTGGTGTGATGTGGACAGCACTTCCCCTGCAGTTCTTGGGCTGGTACTGCCACTACGGGAGCAACTTGATGTCCTAGCACATCCACGTTAACTGCCAGCTGTTGGTGTTGCTGGCCTACTTCCATGCGGCCATTGCCCCACTCCCACCACATGTTCGAGCACGGACAATCCATGGTCGGTGAGGCCCACCATCTCACCCAACTGCCTATCCATGAACTTGGTATAATCACGGAGGGCACCTGCAAATTCATTGAAGTTGTTGCTTACAGATGAGAGAGCAGCCCTCTGCAGCCTTAGGCCCTGTCTGGTGTACAGTTCCATGCATGACTGCACCCTCATGACAGTCTGAAATATACACCTGGTGGTACCAGTTTTAGCACTTCTGCCAGGGGCTTGATGACCAGGGGCCTTCCCATGAGCACCTCAGTACATCTACTTATGTGGTGCACTGCCAGACATCTGGCTATGCCTGCTGTGACCAGACACAGTAGGCATAGATGTCACACTCTCCTGTGCACTGCCACCAACCGCCAACTGTCCCTCTGCTATGGCCACTGATGATAGGGTATGTATAGGCACTGTAACTGTGTGCGGGTTTGGTGTGACTAACAGGGGGATGTCAAACTATGGTTGAGTTTCAGCCTCCGACAACCCTGACTGTGCCTTAACAGTTCTATCATCATCTTTGGTGTCTGTATGGACACTAACATCAGACTGCATGCAGGAGGGACCCTGATCCACATCGCCATCTGTGGGGAAAAACAAGAAATGCACTTTAAGACCTGTATGGCATTGCATAACAGTACACACATACACACACACGCACACACGCACACACGCGCACACACACACACACACACACACACACACACACACACACACACACACACACACTCACACACACACACTGAAATTCCACCATAATACTTACCTGTCCCTGAGTTTACAGACAGTCCCACAATGATTTATGTAAGTTCCCCATCTTGCGTCACACTTGGTAACATACACTCATTAATACTACTCGTTAATGTATCATTCCTCTAAATGCCTAGACAAGTGATCAGAACACAAGACTTGCTACTCCATTACCTCCTTGACTTGAATGGAGTAGGTTTTACAAGGCCTCACTGCTGTCATCCAGTGTTCAACCTGGGTATGTCCGGACATTGTGAGCATGGCCCCCATATGTTAGGAGCTACTACACTCACTCCATAATGTCACGCACTGGAGTGTCATATGTAACTATTGCTCAGTACATGCCAGATCTGCTGCTCAATCAACTTATCATGTGGACAACAGTAATATATGGATACACTCCCTAGTGTTGTCTAGTAATTCCCCAATGCATCTGTAGTGCTGCATACGTGGATAGTCATTCACCTTTCAGCAGATTGCAATTTTAAGGGTATACCTGGTGTCTAGTTTCCCTCCCAATGCATGTTCCATGCTACAGACCTTACTATACTATCAGCTGTCCTGTGATTACATATCAGACAAGTATTCCTCGTGTCTCATATGCCAGTCAATGTCCATGTACTGCGCAATTCCAAAGGGAAGTACTGCCATATGAACAACCCCGCAATCACACGTGCATACATGGACACCAACACAAAGA
Organism: Protopterus annectens; assembly: GCF_019279795.1. Lineage (NCBI taxonomy): Eukaryota > Metazoa > Chordata > Ceratodontiformes > Protopteridae > Protopterus > Protopterus annectens. Next base: position 452,379,916 of record NC_056728.1, on the reverse strand, counting down.
CACACACATGCACACACACATCCTACATGCATCAACCCCCCCCTCCACTCCACCAGATTGCACTTACAGTCAAAATACCCCCCTCACACACACACACACACACACACACACACACACACACACACACACACACACACACACACACACACACACACACACCTACCTACAGGTGAGGTTGCACAAAGATAGTACAGACAGTCCTCCCATTACCCATCTGTCAACATGTATAACATATGGTACTCAACAGCATGCAGTGCAGCTATAGTCAATCTATGCTAGCAACAGTATAGATGTGTGTGATGCATGGGCTGTGTTAGTAGGTGATACCCCTTCCTCTGGAAAACACTGCACCCATGTACACAGTATTGCTGTGCACCTGTTCTACACCCTACCATTTACTGTGCACCATACTCACAGGTGTACAAACCATTGCTAAATGAGTATTACTGTGTCAGTTATGTCTGCTCTAATGCTCACAGCCCCTATGTGTTTGTCCAACACATACCTGGGATGATATGTGGACAGATGTCATTTGTGAATGCCTGATGTCTGGTTTACAGATCTCAACATCAGCAGTGCATATATGACCAATACGATACAATTACACTGACAACCTCAAACCAATGGCTACAGGGAGTGTATACACCCTTACTGATATGACACACCCTTCCTTGATATGCCATGGGACCACATCAACGCATATATTTACATTACATGAGCCTGATATGAACATCTGTTTATTACTACTTCGCAGCAACAGACTATATATATGACATCTCGCATATGCATGATCTATCTGTACAGATGTGGATGCATAAGCAGCAGTGGTCTATTAATGTATCCTGTGGCCTTACCTACATGCTCCTCAGCCGGTGTGTGGGTAGCACTCACCTCCACTATGGTCTCCTGTAGTTGTTGCGTGTGTGGGCAGGCAGATGCCATGAGGCTGGTGAGGAGCTCCTCAACACATGTCGGGGGGGATGGATGGCATGACCCTCCCCCTGTTGCGAGGTGATCCCCCTGGACTGCAGCAGCACATCAATGGGCATTGCGAAGCAGGTCACTACAGTGATGCCGGACCTGCTCATAACTGCAGTTATGCAGGCCGACATCATTGACCCTCTGGACTAGATCATTTCACAGGGCAGTCCGCTTCTGCTGCTCATGGGCTGTCCTGCCTAAGAGCACCTGGTAGTGCTGTATCAGGTGGTTAAGAATTACCTCATTTTCTTCCACTAAATACACCGGTAACCAGCCATGGGACATCTTGCCTGAAAGACATAAAGATGGAAACAGGTCTGAGCAACTCATACAGCAAGGTTACTATAGTTTTTAATACACATCTCTGTCCACCCCACTATATCTGATTCAACAAACTGTTCACACAACTCAATAGGTATGGCTACAGCTTACCTACCATTGGGACATACATCGTATTGTACCATGCTTTGTGCTATGTGTTTGTAGCAATGTTCCCTGTGGGGACACTATCATTGCTGGCCTGTTACGGACTATTTCACCTGCATGCCATTGTCAGGGCCACTATGGTTCCATATATGCATGTGGTCTGCTTGCTATGTGATTGCTGCTCATCTGTCATTATATGTTATTGGGGATATCTACGCATGCTGTTGAACATGTTCTGGGATTGTGCGGACTATTACTACCCACATATGTTCTATAACAGTGACACAATAGCATGTTTAGGGAATAGTTGCCAGCAGAACTACCTCTCCCACCTCATCCGGCCATGTTTCCAGGCCACATCACATGTGGGACCCACCCTGAGGACTCCTCATCTACTGGTTCAGCACTACCTACAGGTGGAACCACCTCAGGGGATGGTGCCGACCCCCCCTCCCCCCGAGGACACACACAGACATGATCCTGTCACCCGAGGTCAGGTCCAGGATCTGTTGCATAGGGGGCTCCACAGAGACTCGTGGGATGTGCTAAAGCACCTTGAGACCCTTACTACACATGCTCCTCCTACCCAGCCTCCAGGACAGGCACCTTCAGGGCCATGAAGCTGCTGTTGTGGCTAGCATTGGTGGGGGCATTGTTCCCATTGAATCCATATGATGGCTCATGGGGCTTCCACATCACAGACCACACCCACCATCCAGGGTGTTTACCCAGCACATGTGTCATATACCAGCCCTGCAGGCTGTCCTCTATATCTACCAACCCAAACCACCTCCACAAATATACCTGCTATCCTTCCCCAAATTCCCATTCCCAACTTCACAGACAAGGACAATGTGGTCCCAACAAGGGGTTCACATGTGACATAACTGTCCATGTTGCAGACACTTACAGCTATATATAGCTGTGTGTATTGTTATGTGTGATGTTCCCTCACACATAGCATGCAGCACTGTGATGGAAATATAGGGGACATGTATTTATATACATATGTGTGCGTGTTTGTATATATGTAGACATCCACACACATATATATATATTTATATGTATATGTATATATATATATATATATATATATATATATATATATATATATATATATATGTGTGTGTGTGTGTGTGTGTATGTGTGTGTGTGTGTGTGTGTGTGTGTGTGTGTGTGTGTGTGTGTGTGTGTGTGTGTGTGTGTGTGTGTGTGTGTGCAGATATATTTTATAGTGGACATCCTTCCTGTGTGTGGGCAGCAGTGGTACAGACAGCAGGTAGCAATACCTCTTACAAGTGAACTTGCAGACTCAGGCCAGCTACATATTTGCATGAGGTTCCAGAACTACAGACAGAGTATGAGTAGTGTTGCTGTATGCATTGTATAGCACCAGTGTTACAGGATTTGTTTCTATATACTAGTTTAACATGGAATGCAGTCTGTCTGCATATCTCTC